>NW_026020373.1:0-6598 GCF_900185275.1 Solanum verrucosum
ATGTTCCCTTCCTGAGTGAAATGATAGACTTAGAGATGGATGAAGCCGGAACGGCATGAGAATCCTTATCTAAGAAAGTCAAATGAGCTATCCTTATGAACCTAGATTGGCTATGACTAAGAAATGGGGTCTTTCTTGGGAAGAGGTACTATGAGTTGGTTGAACTAGAAAAGGAACCCTCTCTAGTAGTACATATGTGATTGAATACTCTATGGAAACCAAGGCTAAGCACCGAGTGGATGTGGTTAGGATGGTGGCCTAGTTGAGCATGAGATTAGGCACAATGAACATCCTTGGACATCTCTTAAACCATGTGCCAACATGGGTTGCATCTATTTCTACCCTTGGCAAGTAGAACAACCTCCACGGAGTAGGTTAGACTCCGGATTCCATACCTTGCTAGTATGGTCTATGTCGTCGGTTAAGGCCTATTTCCATCATATGGGATGTGCACTCTAATATTTGATAGGTTCTACAACGTGTAGGTGGTAGTATGGAATGCTATCTTATCTACACATGGCACGAGTAGGCTTAGAAGATACTAAAGTGAGTTCCCTAAGCCTTAGGGCTATTATGTGATTGTCCCCTATATGCTTGTGTGTCTCCTAAATGGTTTTATAAAGAATGTTGACTTAGTATGTTATAATGTAATGATAAAACCCTTGTCTATGGTAACTCTTAAGAACAGTTAGGTGTATATGAAGAGGTTGTATGGGCGGTCACTTCATTATTCACGTAAGTGTGGCTTAGGGTGACTTGAGATAGAGGCTTAAATGGTAATGAAGGACTTACTTTGCTATCCTTTTTAAGTATTGTACACTTGTGTTAATTGGGTCGAATTTGATTTCCAGAAAACTTGTGGGAACACCTTCGCGTCGCGAACTTGTTTCCCAACGAAATCTGCGAAAATAAAACTCAAGTTGGACTTGTTTAAAAAGGTCCAACTAAGTGAGGGGTAGTTTGGGTACTTTGGTTTATTATTATTTCAAGTGTTTCTAAGTATTTTAAAGGTATTTTTAACATTTAAGAGGTGTTTTTGAATTCATTCTTCCAAAATCAAAAACCCAAAGTTCTTTCTCTCTCTAAAGTTCTCTCAAGTTCAAGGAAGAAGAAGGTGGAGAGCTAGGGTTTCAGTTGAGGGTTCCCTTCCACCAAATTTCGTTGAGATTTCATCAATTGAGGTATGGTGGCTCTTCATCTAGGACTCATCTTCATCCTAGAGTCAATTTCAAAGGATTTTACAATGTTTTCAAAAGGTGACTAAAAGCTTGTTTTTGAATTCTATCAAGGGTTCTTGCATGAAAATGATTTGAAACGTTTGGGTATGGATTAATTGATGTTTGTTTGTGGTTTTTGAATGAAATACTCCATGAACCCTTGTCATCTACAAAACCGTATAATTTGCTATAAAGTGGGTCTATTTCTATAAATTCAAAGTTGATGGAATTATGTGTAAAGTGAATGGTATTGATATCCCTTGTGTTGTTTAATGTTTATTTATGATTACTTATTGATAATGGATGAATTAAGGGTGGTAAGCCTTATGGGTGAAGTATTGGTGATTTTGGCCACGGCTTTGGAATATGGTATGAAGGCTTTTGAACTCTCTTTATTGAATTGATTGTTGTTGGTAGGTTGGATCCACCTTTGGTGGAAGTGTTATATCTTATTCCTGTGCGGTGTTATTGTGAATTGTAGCCATGAAGGCATTGGTGAAGTTGTTGTATAATGTGGGAATATTGCATTATATGAGTGTTATTACATTGTTGTATTGTTATACACATATGAGGCTATATGTAAAGTCCTGTATGAAGCTATATGTAAAGTTTGTGTGAAGCTATAATGTGAAGATGTTCTAATGGTATTAATGTGATATATTGTATAAAGTGGTATTATGCTAATGTGAAAGCATGTTTCTCTTGAAATGGTGATATGCGGTGATGATGGACTATGATGAGTCTGTATAAGATGATGTTGTAGCTCATATGCTAGACTTGAGTATCTTGTCTTGTGTCATGAAAGCTTGATTATGTATATGATGAGTATACGAATGTTTGGTTGGGCTATGACTTCGTAATGGAGCTCTTCCTATAAATGCTAAAGGAGGAATTCTAGGCCAAGACTTGAATTGGTAAGACTTAAGCATAGTGACTTTTCACGAGTCCAGGTAAATAACCTTGAAGGATGGGCCTTAGGGTGATGTTCCCTTCCTGAGTGAAATGATAGACTTAGAGATGGATGAAGCCGGAACGGCATGAGAATCCTTATCTAAGAAAGTCAAATGAGCTATCCTTATGAACCTAGATTGGCTATGACTAAGAAATGGGGTCTTTCTTGGGAAGAGGTACTATGAGTTGGTTGAACTAGAAAAGGAACCCTCTCTAGTAGTACATATGTGATTGAATACTCTATGGAAACCAAGGCTAAGCACCGAGTGGATGTGGTTAGGATGGTGGCCTAGTTGAGCATGAGATTAGGCACAATGAACATCCTTGGACATCTCTTAAACCATGTGCCAACATGGGTTGCATCTATTTCTACCCTTGGCAAGTAGAACAACCTCCACGGAGTAGGTTAGACTCCGGATTCCATACCTTGCTAGTATGGTCTATGTCGTCGGTTAAGGCCTATTTCCATCATATGGGATGTGCACTCTAATATTTGATAGGTTCTACAACGTGTAGGTGGTAGTATGGAATGCTATCTTATCTACACATGGCACGAGTAGGCTTAGAAGATACTAAAGTGAGTTCCCTAAGCCTTAGGGCTATTATGTGATTGTCCCCTATATGCTTGTGTGTCTCCTAAATGGTTTTATAAAGAATGTTGACTTAGTATGTTATAATGTAATGATAAAACCCTTGTCTATGGTAACTCTTAAGAACAGTTAGGTGTATATGAAGAGGTTGTATGGGCGGTCACTTCATTATTCACGTAAGTGTGGCTTAGGGTGACTTGAGATAGAGGCTTAAATGGTAATGAAGGACTTACTTTGCTATCCTTTTTAAGTATTGTACACTTGTGTTAATTGGGTCGAATTTGATTTCCAGAAAACTTGTGGGAACACCTTCGCGTCGCGAACTTGTTTCCCAACGAAATCTGCGAAAATAAAACTCAAGTTGGACTTGTTTAAAAAGGTCCAACTAAGTGAGGGGTAGTTTGGGTACTTTGGTTTATTATTATTTCAAGTGTTTCTAAGTATTTTAAAGGTATTTTTAACATTTAAGAGGTGTTTTTGAATTCATTCTTCCAAAATCAAAAACCCAAAGTTCTTTCTCTCTCTAAAGTTCTCTCAAGTTCAAGGAAGAAGAAGGTGGAGAGCTAGGGTTTCAGTTGAGGGTTCCCTTCCACCAAATTTCGTTGAGATTTCATCAATTGAGGTATGGTGGCTCTTCATCTAGGACTCATCTTCATCCTAGAGTCAATTTCAAAGGATTTTACAATGTTTTCAAAAGGTGACTAAAAGCTTGTTTTTGAATTCTATCAAGGGTTCTTGCATGAAAATGATTTGAAACGTTTGGGTATGGATTAATTGATGTTTGTTTGTGGTTTTTGAATGAAATACTCCATGAACCCTTGTCATCTACAAAACCGTATAATTTGCTATAAAGTGGGTCTATTTCTATAAATTCAAAGTTGATGGAATTATGTGTAAAGTGAATGGTATTGATATCCCTTGTGTTGTTTAATGTTTATTTATGATTACTTATTGATAATGGATGAATTAAGGGTGGTAAGCCTTATGGGTGAAGTATTGGTGATTTTGGCCACGGCTTTGGAATATGGTATGAAGGCTTTTGAACTCTCTTTATTGAATTGATTGTTGTTGGTAGGTTGGATCCACCTTTGGTGGAAGTGTTATATCTTATTCCTGTGCGGTGTTATTGTGAATTGTAGCCATGAAGGCATTGGTGAAGTTGTTGTATAATGTGGGAATATTGCATTATATGAGTGTTATTACATTGTTGTATTGTTATACACATATGAGGCTATATGTAAAGTCCTGTATGAAGCTATATGTAAAGTTTGTGTGAAGCTATAATGTGAAGATGTTCTAATGGTATTAATGTGATATATTGTATAAAGTGGTATTATGCTAATGTGAAAGCATGTTTCTCTTGAAATGGTGATATGCGGTGATGATGGACTATGATGAGTCTGTATAAGATGATGTTGTAGCTCATATGCTAGACTTGAGTATCTTGTCTTGTGTCATGAAAGCTTGATTATGTATATGATGAGTATACGAATGTTTGGTTGGGCTATGACTTCGTAATGGAGCTCTTCCTATAAATGCTAAAGGAGGAATTCTAGGCCAAGACTTGAATTGGTAAGACTTAAGCATAGTGACTTTTCACGAGTCCAGGTAAATAACCTTGAAGGATGGGCCTTAGGGTGATGTTCCCTTCCTGAGTGAAATGATAGACTTAGAGATGGATGAAGCCGGAACGGCATGAGAATCCTTATCTAAGAAAGTCAAATGAGCTATCCTTATGAACCTAGATTGGCTATGACTAAGAAATGGGGTCTTTCTTGGGAAGAGGTACTATGAGTTGGTTGAACTAGAAAAGGAACCCTCTCTAGTAGTACATATGTGATTGAATACTCTATGGAAACCAAGGCTAAGCACCGAGTGGATGTGGTTAGGATGGTGGCCTAGTTGAGCATGAGATTAGGCACAATGAACATCCTTGGACATCTCTTAAACCATGTGCCAACATGGGTTGCATCTATTTCTACCCTTGGCAAGTAGAACAACCTCCACGGAGTAGGTTAGACTCCGGATTCCATACCTTGCTAGTATGGTCTATGTCGTCGGTTAAGGCCTATTTCCATCATATGGGATGTGCACTCTAATATTTGATAGGTTCTACAACGTGTAGGTGGTAGTATGGAATGCTATCTTATCTACACATGGCACGAGTAGGCTTAGAAGATACTAAAGTGAGTTCCCTAAGCCTTAGGGCTATTATGTGATTGTCCCCTATATGCTTGTGTGTCTCCTAAATGGTTTTATAAAGAATGTTGACTTAGTATGTTATAATGTAATGATAAAACCCTTGTCTATGGTAACTCTTAAGAACAGTTAGGTGTATATGAAGAGGTTGTATGGGCGGTCACTTCATTATTCACGTAAGTGTGGCTTAGGGTGACTTGAGATAGAGGCTTAAATGGTAATGAAGGACTTACTTTGCTATCCTTTTTAAGTATTGTACACTTGTGTTAATTGGGTCGAATTTGATTTCCAGAAAACTTGTGGGAACACCTTCGCGTCGCGAACTTGTTTCCCAACGAAATCTGCGAAAATAAAACTCAAGTTGGACTTGTTTAAAAAGGTCCAACTAAGTGAGGGGTAGTTTGGGTACTTTGGTTTATTATTATTTCAAGTGTTTCTAAGTATTTTAAAGGTATTTTTAACATTTAAGAGGTGTTTTTGAATTCATTCTTCCAAAATCAAAAACCCAAAGTTCTTTCTCTCTCTAAAGTTCTCTCAAGTTCAAGGAAGAAGAAGGTGGAGAGCTAGGGTTTCAGTTGAGGGTTCCCTTCCACCAAATTTCGTTGAGATTTCATCAATTGAGGTATGGTGGCTCTTCATCTAGGACTCATCTTCATCCTAGAGTCAATTTCAAAGGATTTTACAATGTTTTCAAAAGGTGACTAAAAGCTTGTTTTTGAATTCTATCAAGGGTTCTTGCATGAAAATGATTTGAAACGTTTGGGTATGGATTAATTGATGTTTGTTTGTGGTTTTTGAATGAAATACTCCATGAACCCTTGTCATCTACAAAACCGTATAATTTGCTATAAAGTGGGTCTATTTCTATAAATTCAAAGTTGATGGAATTATGTGTAAAGTGAATGGTATTGATATCCCTTGTGTTGTTTAATGTTTATTTATGATTACTTATTGATAATGGATGAATTAAGGGTGGTAAGCCTTATGGGTGAAGTATTGGTGATTTTGGCCACGGCTTTGGAATATGGTATGAAGGCTTTTGAACTCTCTTTATTGAATTGATTGTTGTTGGTAGGTTGGATCCACCTTTGGTGGAAGTGTTATATCTTATTCCTGTGCGGTGTTATTGTGAATTGTAGCCATGAAGGCATTGGTGAAGTTGTTGTATAATGTGGGAATATTGCATTATATGAGTGTTATTACATTGTTGTATTGTTATACACATATGAGGCTATATGTAAAGTCCTGTATGAAGCTATATGTAAAGTTTGTGTGAAGCTATAATGTGAAGATGTTCTAATGGTATTAATGTGATATATTGTATAAAGTGGTATTATGCTAATGTGAAAGCATGTTTCTCTTGAAATGGTGATATGCGGTGATGATGGACTATGATGAGTCTGTATAAGATGATGTTGTAGCTCATATGCTAGACTTGAGTATCTTGTCTTGTGTCATGAAAGCTTGATTATGTATATGATGAGTATACGAATGTTTGGTTGGGCTATGACTTCGTAATGGAGCTCTTCCTATAAATGCTAAAGGAGGAATTCTAGGCCAAGACTTGAATTGGTAAGACTTAAGCATAGTGACTTTTCACGAGTCCAGGTAAATAACCTTGAAGGATGGGCCTTAGGGTGA
>NW_026020374.1:0-209655 GCF_900185275.1 Solanum verrucosum
ACCAAAATCTTCAAAAGGAACTTAGGAAATCAATAATTGCTAGGCTTGCAAATTAATCTCCCCAGTCAGAAAGTAAAACTAGAATAATAATGTCTAACTCCCTAAAATGAGGTTTACATACCCTATTTACAGAAAACAAGTCCTAAGTTAAAAAGGAAACAAATTAAGGAAAGTTTGTTCAGGCACGCGTCCTCATTCCACGAGACTGACTCATGGACAGTCAATGGATCTACGGTCCGTGAGTGCCTTCCGTCAGCCAGGACTTGGAAAATATTTCAGCTTCCACCAATCAGCTTCTCTAAAGCAAACGACAGAACTGCAGTACGGATCGTAGAATCTTCAAAAATTAGGTACTGGAACCCTCGCAGTATCAATCTACGGATCAACAGTACCGTCTGTAGATCACTCTACGGACTGTCAATGGCCACCGTGCTTCCACCCTTGGGCAGATTTCCTTGATTTGCCTTGCATGCTGATCTACAGACATCACCTACGGACCGTCAATGGACCTACGGTCCGTAGATCACTTCTGTGAATGCACTTTTTCTGCATTTCTTTCAGCTGTCTCTTTACTTCCGTGCCTAAACATCTTTCCTACAAAATATGATAAAAACACATAAAAAACAATACAAAAAGTCCCTAGACACTTACAACTTGTAAGTAAAATGTGTTAGAAATACCGTAAACTCATGGTATATCACCCACCCAAGCTGTAGGCTTGGGGCGTGACAATTTATCTTGATTATGGGAATGGTATAGTTCCAACTTCCTGTGCTAGTACATTTTGTATGTATTGAACAAGACCGAGTAGATTAGTTGCTTTTGGCTGAATGACAAAAATATGTTCTCTAAGGTATTAAATGTACTTATTTTCTTAATCCTGATAGAACTATTATGATCTATATATGTTAATTATCGTTTTGATTTATTCAGAGGTGAGATTCTAAGACGAGTCAATATGTCTGGTAGATTGGATGATAATACTATATATTGGTGAAATACTAAGTTAGTTGACGGAGGCCATGTCTCAATAAGCTTATAAGTATTCGTCGTGTTAAACCCTGCAAGTGAATTTATGAATCCGACACATGAAATAAGTAAAGCACTGCTCTAAAGGAAATTTATCATTTAATTAAATTTGTCAGTAATTTAATTTATTGATTAGTATTTGTAATCTTAACATGGGGAATTACATATGTGTTTAATGGGGAATTTTGAAATATAAATAGAGGAGCGCAATTACGAATTTCTAGTGGAATGATTTGTAATTTATTATGGTAAAAATAATTAAAATTAATTATGTGGCATTATTTCCATAATAGGAAGTCTAAATAAATAATTATATGTTCCCTACCATGCCCATATTTAACTAGAATTCGAATCTATTCTAAGGGGAGAATGAAGAAGTATGTGTCTTTCTCTATTTTAAGGAATGGGAGAAGTATGTGTCATTCTCTATTCTAAGGCAAGGGAGAAGTATATCACTTTTTCTATTCTAAGGAAAGGGAAAAGGACATGACTTTTTCCATTCTAAGGAAAGGGAGACGTACATGTCTTTTTCTAGTCTAAAGAAAGACGTGGTATTCCTTCCCCTCCTTAGATTAGGAACAAATATCTATAAATAGGGATTGTTCTTACCCTTTAAAAGTATAGGTTTTCTATAAAATACTTGTCCACCCAACTATTGAGAGAGTTCGGAAGTGAACTTGGGATCACAATAGAATCCAGTTTATGGACTAGCTTGTGGATTCGCTTAAAGGTTCTAGCTTGTCGACTAGCTTGTGGAGTCACTTGAAGGTATCTTCTCACGCTTTAAGAGGTATTTCTTGAATTAAATTTCAGAAAAGGTTACATGATTGTACTTGTTCTAGCATAACCAATGTTTTTTCTATTATTCATCTAAGTTGTATGATTCTAGTATGTTTTTGCTGTGCATATTTGTTTTCCAACAACATCAACAACTTTTTCAAAGACAAGTTAATGCAAGAGCGCAAGAAAAGCAACAGTAGACCATGATGCAACTAGCTTCAACAACCACAATTCCTTGATGGTCGGAACTAATCCACATATGCAACAAAACAATATTACTAATTCGTAACATAACTGATTAGATTATTCAATTGTTTATGTTTTGCGCACTCGTGAACACAAGCACCCTTCCCTCGATTATGTAAAGTACTCTAACTATTCTGATAACTGACTTATATTTCATTTGGGAACTCAAGCCAAAATTTGAAATATGCATCTCCATATTTTTCTCTATTTGGATCTTTAGCAACAGTTGTAAAACAAAGATCACAATTTTTCTCAAAACTTTTATGGTCTCATTTTTTCCCAACAATTTGTTTCTTTAATTAGTAAAGTTTGTTTCCTTAAATAATGTTACTATTTTGATTGGTTTTCAAATATAAAATCCATTATACTATTTTGATGATAATATTAACTATAGTTTACTTGCCAATTCATTGTCTTAGCAAAGTTTTATATCATTAGACCTAACAATTGTATAGTGTATTCAACATTTTTAAATCTTGGATACACCTCTAAGCACAAAAAAACGAATTGTGAATAAAACATTTTATGATAATTATTGATATTATTTTTTTCTTTCCAGAACTCTTGAGTTAGATATGACTAGCAAAATTTGTAACCTATATAAGTCACTAAAATTAATCGCCATGTGTTTTGTTCTAAGATCTCATGTGTTCAATATTAACAATCTCTTGCAATTGGTAAATCTTTCAGTTTCTAATGTTATCTTTATTTTTCATATGAACTCTCTATCTTAAGGACCAAAATTGTTATTAACCCTTTATTATATTATATAATTTAACGATGGAGAAACCTTTTGAAAAATAATTATGTCTTTTCTTTCAATATTTGCACTTTTAAAAATTAAGTTCTACATTTAATATTATAAGTTAAATAAATAACTTAGCCCCGCTTCGCGCAGTAAATCAGGACCTCATTAAGGTTATGAATAATCATTTTCTAATATCCTAATATTAGAAATTTGATACAGTCACATATATTAGAAATTTGAAAGATTGTAAAATTCTTAATCTTTGATGAATTTGTGATCTTACATATATTAATTATAATATTTCTTCTTTGATATAATTGGATTCTCACCATTGAATGATTTTTCCTAAATTAGTCAATTATCACTCTCTCTATTGTGTTTGTACATGTGCCAACAAAGTATATTATAATTAATTTGATGGCCTATTTATTATTCATTTTGTAGCTAGTAGAAGCTTGTTTTCCTTGCTTTTTCATGTCATTGTCCATAAAAGACCCTAAATATGTTATAATAAATTTATGATGTGAACAATATTAGTCCATCGTATTCGAAATGTGTGTTCCTTGATTATTCTAGAGCTAGTCAATCATAAAAAGATTTAATGATGTTTTTAAAAATGTTTTTAATCATATTTTGAGAATCGAAAATATTTTGAAACACATTTTTTTTGACAAAAACACAACAACTAAAGAATAATGAACAAACCAAGTCACATGTTTGTTATTCTAGAGGGCACCAACTAGACCAAAATATTGGAAATAAAAACAATTATAAGTAATTAGGAGAATCAAGAAAGGGTACAGTAGTTGAGACTCTCCAACTTTTTCCTATATTAACTATTAGCAAAGAATATAAAAGTAGTAATTGAAACATTTAAACTTTACTGGATAAAGAATGTGAAACTTTTTCCAAAAGTTGTGACTTTTCCAAAAAGTTTTGATTTCTCCGATGAGTTGTGATCTTTTCAAAGGGTTGCGACCTTTCAGAAAGGTTGTGACTATTCCAAAGGGTTGTGACTTTTATAAATAGGTGTGACTTTTCTGAAAGGTTGTAAATTTTCTAAAGAGTTGTGACTCTTTGAATGAGTTGCCTTTCTGAAGGGTTGTGACTTTTCTAAAGGGTTGCGTCTTTTTTGATAAGGAACAATAAACACATGTTCATACTTCCTTTATTGCCTATAAATAAAGGGTTCCTCACATTTTTAAACTTAAAATTTTCTATGTTTTCTGTTCTTCTTAGAACACCCAATTCAGTACATATTCTATATTTATTGTAGAGAAAAGGGTCAAAAATACCCCTCAACTTTGGTTTATTGTTTGACTTTACCCTCGCTGTTAAAATAAAGTTATGTTTACCCTTGCCGTTACTAATCTCACCATTTTTACCCCCAATTGGATGGAAAACCCAAATTACCCAATTTCAATTAAATAACCCAATTTTTTCTCTTTTTAATCCGAACCCGACCCATTTATACCAAATTAAAACCCCAAATCAAGCTCCGACAATCCCCATTCATTTTCTCCATTTTCCGGTGCAACACCACCAAAACAACCTCCAAACGACCACCTGAAACCACCACTCAAAACCCCCAAAAACTAGAAACGACATCAAGCAGAAAACATTAACAACAAACCAATTTTCCTCTACTTTACGATGACGATAACAAGATCTTTCTTCTCCATTTCCGGCCAGTTCCAAGCTGGAACAACATTAAGCAAACCACTCACCGTCGGAATCATTCAAACATCCGTGAAATCGACCTGAAACAGCTCTCAAAAACCACCCTCTCCACGTCAAAATCCAGTGGTAAAACCACACTTTAGCCAACCAGAACCCAGACCTCTATCACCCAAGCTAAAACAACCAGCAAATGACCACCAGACCACCAGTTCTCCGACCTCCAAACAAACAACCAACAAAACCCCGACCAAAACCCCATCGGAAAACAACTGAAGCACCGCTAATAGATCAAACCAACAACACAATCAGGCGAGAATCAAGGCTCGAAAACAACATCCACAACTTCATATCTGGCTAGGCTCGACAAGCAGGCAATATCATAGTTTCAGATCTGCCCACATGAAAGAAAAATCTGATAATTGAACGAGCTCCAAGATCCGACCACACTAGTGTGCTAAATCTCTCTAATCTTCTTCATATACTTCCTCTATTGAATGTGGTCATGGAGGAAACCCACTGTCAATCTTGAATGGGATTTTCATTGCAGTCAAAGCTTGAATTGAAAGTGCTACCATCTCATCTTCAGTATGTATTTCTGGGAGCGAACAACACCTTGCTTATCATCATCGCTGCAGACTTGCTTGATTGGCAAGTGAAATTGCTTATTAAGGTGTTACAATGGTATATTAAGGCCATCGGATGGACAATTACTGATTTTGTAGGGATTCCCCCCGGGATTTGCACTCATAAAATCCAATTCGACAGTGAATGAAAACCAAGTGTTGAGCATCAAAGAAGGCTGAATCTTCCTATGCAAGAGGTGGTAAAGAAATAAATCGTCAAGTGGATAGACATAGGAGTGGTATATCATATTGCGAACAACAAATAGGTAAGTCTCGTACAATGTGGACTGAAAAAGGGAGGCATCACAGTGCTTGCAAATGAAAAATGAGAACTTGTACCTATGAGGCCAGTCACCAGGTGGTGAGAATGTATGGATTATCAAAAAATTAACATATGGATCGAGAAAGATCACTTTCCAATGCCATTTATCAACCAAATGATTGATAGACTTGCAGGATGTGGATGGTATTGCTTTTTAGATATCTATTCCGGGTACAACCTGATTTCCATTGCAATGGAAGATCAAGACAAAACTATGTTTACATTCCCCTATGGGACTTTTGCATTCAAGAGGATGTCGTTTGGGCTATGCAATGCTCCGACAACATTCCAATGATGTATGCTTTCAATCTTTGTAGGTATGGTGGAGGACACAATGAAGGTATTCATGGATGATTTTTGAGTCGTTGGGGATTGATTTGAAATGTGCCTTGAACATCTTGGACAGGTTCTAAAAAGCTGCATGGAAACCAACCTAGTTTTAAATGGGGAGAAGTGTCATTTCATGGTAAAAGAGGTAATTATTTTGGGGCACAATATCTTAGAGAGGAAATGCAAGTGGATCAAACCAAAATTGAAGTCATTGCCAAGCTTCCCCCTACTATCTCAGTAAAAGGCGTTTGGAGTTTCTTAAGCCATGCGTTCTTCTATAGGAGATTTATCAAGGATTTTTCCGAAGTGGCTCACCCACTTTGTAAATTGCTAGAGAAGGAATCCACCTTCAATTTTTATGAGACTTGCCTAAAAGTGTTTTTGTGTTTGAAAGAAAAACTGGTGTCAGTACTAATCATTATTGCCCCTTATTGGACTAACCCGTTTAAACTCATGTGTGATGCTAGCAGTTTTGCTTTGGTGGTTGTTGTTGGTCAATGCAAAGGGAAATTATTTCATCCGATTTATTATGCAAGGAAGACGTTGAACATGGCTCAAAAGAACTATACAGTCACGGAACAAGAATTGCTAGCGGTGGTGTATGCATTTGACAAGTTCAGAGCATACTTTCTAGGAATTAAAGTGGTGGCGCACACGGATCACACAATAATTAGGTACCTGATGGCTAAGAAAGATTCAAAGCCAAGACTGATTCGGTAGATTTTGTTATTGCAAGAGTTTACTTTCAAGGTAAAAGATCGAAAAGGGTGTGAAAACCAAGTGACAGACCATTTGTCTCGGTTAGAAACCAACATAGTTGATTCCAATGAAAGGGACATTGTGGCTGAGTTCCCTGACAAAACAGTGATGAACGTGATCCAAAGAGACTCGCCTTGGTACGTGGATTTTGCTAACTATGTTGTGTGTAGAATAATACCCGAGCGATTGAACTTTTACTAATTAGAGAAGTTCTTGTTCGATGTCAAGAGATACTTCTCGGATGAACCATATCTTTTTAGAGAATGAGCAAATCACATAATTCGAAGATGCAACTGGATGAAGAGATCACTAAAAATTATAAAGGCTTGCTATCCCTCACCTGTGGGTGGACATCACAGCGGGGTGCAAACATCCGCCAAGGTGCTTCAAAGTGGCTACTATAAGCCATCACTTTACAAAGATGCTTATGGATTTGTTAAAATCTGCACACGATGCCAAAGGCAATGAGGAGTGTCAAGAAAACATGAGTTGCTTCTTAACCCCATTCTCGAGGTCGAACTATTTGATGTGTGGCGAATCGTCTTCATGGGTCCGTCTGTGAGTTCTTTGGAAACAAGTATATCTTGGTAGTGGTTGACTAAGTCTCCATGTGGGTTGAAGGTGTAGCTTAACCTAACAATGAAGGAAAAAGTGTGGTGCAGTTCTTGAAGCGATATATTTTTGCAAAATTCGGTACCCCGCGTGATATAATCAGTGATTGAAGATCTCATTTTTGCAACCGATTATTTAACACATTATTGGCAAACACGGAGTCAAGCATATGGTTGCCATACCTTATCATCCGCAGACCAGTGGTAAAGTTGAAGTATCGAATAGAGATATCAAAAGTATTCAGGCAAAGACAGTCAATGCAAATCGGAGTGACTAGTCTCGCAAATTGGATAATGCTCTATGGGCATACCATACCGCTTTAAAACACCAATTGCTATGTCCCCTTACCAATAGGTGTTTTGAAAGTCGTGTCACTTGCCAATCGGGCTTGAACAAAAAGCACTATAGGCTTTGAAGGGGTTGAATCTGAATGGGGGGATGCTTCGAAAGGAAGAGTCAACCAACTCCATCAACTAGAGGATTTTCGGTTGAGGGCATATGAAAGTTCATCTCTTTACAAGGTGAAGATTAAGAAGTGGCATCATGCTAAAATCCTTCAATAAGAGTTCCGTGTAGGTGATCTTGTTTTGCCATATAACTCTCATTTGAGACCTTTTCCAGGTAAACTCGAAATGGTCAATCCCATTCAAAGTAACTCGAGTGTTCACACATGGGTCAACTGAAATTGAAGGTAAACAGGGACCAACATTTAAAGTAAATGGGCAGCGTTTGAAACTCTATTTTGGAGAATGTCATGAGATATCGGTGGTTGACGTGGTGCATTTTGAAAATGAATGAGAGCTTTTACATGTCGTGCCCCAACGGTAAATAAGGTCCTTCTTGGGAAGAAACCCAAGCTGTAGTTGTTTTGAATAACGTTTGTTGTATGTGCACGATGAAATTCCCATTAGCAACCTTTAGGCGATGGGTGAACCCTTTAGACGGTTCACCAATTGGTTTGGTGCACCTGACATTCCCTGCCCTTTGGTCCTAACCTCAAACTCAAACATTTTGGAAGTTTAGGCGGACTAACAGGCTTTTTGGCGGTTCGCCGATTGGTTTGGCGAACCTACTCTTATCCATCCTTTGTTCTCAACTTGAGAGTAAATCAATCTAGAAGTTTAGGCAGGCTATAAGTCTTTTCGGCGGTCCACTGATTGGCTTGGCGAACCTGATCTTGTCAGCCCTTTGGTGCTACCCAGGAGACCACTATGCTGGAAATCTTGACGGGCTCTTCACCATATTGGCATTTCACCGAATTATTCCGTGATCATGGGAAACCTCGGCGAAGGGAACATATAGTGAAGAGTTTCTTGTACTGTAAACTTTTCATTTAGTGTTTATTACTATCTAGAATTTTTTCCTCACCCTATTTTATTTTCCATTAAGGACAATGATCAGTTTAAATTGAGGGTGTGTGTGAGATGGTAAAACCCTCTTGATGTCTCTGTGATTGTGGTTATTCTCTTGAGAATTTGAGTGTCGGTTTTGATCAATACCGATGACTCAAATAGTGCTCTTGATAGAACAATATTCATGTGCGATTCCGATAAGGCAAATTTGAGTTGCATAAGTCATGTCTGGAATCTTAGCATCTCATTGTAACTGGTCAGTTGTTGAAAATGAATCTTGTGATGATCATTGCACGCTAGCTAAAAGTGTAGAGTCTTGTTTGTTGATTGTGTTAAATGTCGTGTGTAGGGAGGTTGTCATAAAATCTATGCTTAATATTACATAGAACTTGCCCCATTTGTCCAACTAACTAATGTAGGCGATTGATAGAGACGATCTTAGGTACCATTTTTGGAGAGTGAACCAGAATTGCCATTATACCTCTTTGTGATCGCCTTGTGATAATGTGAACCTTGCTTTCCACCGTTTGACCCTATCCTTTTCTTTGGAGAAAACTTGAGCACATTTCAACTCTTTCTTTCCCACCTAATATCTTCATGAAGCATTGGTTATGTTGAATAGCCAACTTAGGCCAAAAGCCTAAGATGGGGGTGTGGTTAAAAAAAAGGAGGATAGTCAAGAAGTTTGGGAAATTCACCCTTCAAGGATCATGTTGAAAAATAAGGAACCCCTCCATGTTAAAAAAAGAGTGAAAAGTGAAACAAGAAAAAGATCGAAAAAGAGAAGAGTTTTTGAAATAAAGTGTGTGCAGTGAGCAAAAGGAATGGTGTGTAAAATTAATTATGCTTAACAAGACATAAGGTGGATTGTGAACGTTGAAGAGTCAATGAAAAGAAAAAAGAACCAATTGCAGGCCATGCTTCGTGAAGGTAGAAGTCACTTCGCCGAAAAAAGATCATACCTTTACCCTTTGCCCTATTAGAAGCTTTGGAAGACCTTTGTGATCTTGATTGAGCTTAATACCATGTAGATTAGAAAATACGAGCAAGCCTATGGGGAAAAATCATACATTAATTTATCTTTGGGAAAATAAGAATTGATTTTGATTCCTACATTCTGAAAACTTGATGATCTTTGTGTGAGTATGGAATCATTCTTGTTGTAAGGGAATTTGAATGCTTTTGTTGAGCTTGAACTTGCATTTGAAGATAACATTGTGAACTTGAATTATATTTGATAATAACTAGTCACCATTCAAGACTTGTAGTGCACTATTGAACATTGCATGGATAGTTTGGACCTCTTCTGTGCATTCATGTTGAGTCTTGAGTAGCACTACTTGTAGACATTTTTGTTGAACTTATTGATCTTGTGTTTTATTTGAGGACATGCAAAAGTTTAAGTTGGGGTGTTGATGAGTTTGAGATTTCGACTAATTTAGGGCTTAATATTCATTCTGTTAGTGTCTTCAATGCCTATTTTATACTCTAAATTAATGTTTTAGTGTTAATTTGAAGAATTGAAAGCAAAAGAGCAAGGCAAGGACATTACCGAGCAAAGAGGAGCGGAAAAGCTGAAGACAAGACCACTTGGTGACTCACCGAGTGGTACTTCAGCTCACCTAAAGTTATGGTGTGCCAATCCTTGGACAAGGGCAACTCCGTGGTGGAGCGTACTCTTCGGCGAACGAACCTCATCCAACCTAAATTTATAGAGTCATTAGTTAAGATTCAAGCAAAAAGGGTGATAAGAAGGGACAGGCGCATCACAAACTATGTCGACGAACCCGACTTCGATCGCATAAAATCACAACACAAAAAAGGTGAAGACCCAATCTAAAAAGGCGATGGATGGAAGAATTTGGCGCATGGCGCTAGAATTATTCCACCCAAAGACCCCGAAGTCAAAAATCTGAGAGCACATGAATTGAATTTTTTAAAGAGAAATAGTGTTCCCAAACATCCTCACTCTGGATTTTCTGATTTTGAACACCAAAAACACTGTTCGTAGTAGGTTTTTAGGAGAATTTCTAAATGGGTTTTGATTTTAAGTTGATTCCAAGAATTGTGAACACTTACATTTTTTTACCCAGCTAATGGAGACTATAATTGGTAATATTTTATTGCTTTTTATAATGTGTGGCTAAAACCCCCATTCTTGGGAGTTTGATTATGTGATTAATTGCTCTAATTAGCTTATGGGTGTCTTGATTTAATGATTTCAATGTTGGTTTGACGTGTGTTTGATTGATAGTTGTGCTTTATTTCATGAATTGTGATTGAAATTGCAATTGTAACTTAGTATTCGAGGCTTGCTAGGGAAAGATGTTTTAGAATTAAGGCTATCGATTGATGATTGTTGTGATTCAGTTATCGTTGATTTAGCGGAGAGAGTAGATTAATTGAGTTATTGGGTAGCTCATACTGTTAAGCTTGTCGAGGTTGGAGAGAACTTGCATGAATTGTGTTAGTTGATCACGAGATGGCTATCACATTTAAAGCCTAGCCTACTTGCTAAGATTCAATGTCATTTTGTAAATTATAATCACCCATAGAGCGAAATTAGCATTTAATCGATCATGTCCCCAAAAATCCCTCTGTACTTGCTTACTACCCTGTTTTTTGTAGTTGTTAATCGATACTCTAAACCTTCGATCTGACATTTATTGTTACCCTTAAATTTACTTTAATTTGTTTCAATAATTTTTGCTTCTACAAATGACTAGAACACGTCCTTTACTTCGTAACTGAATTCCATTCCATATCACTCCTTGTGGGGTCGACCCCAACTCTTCGTTGGGTTTATACTAGATTGTGATCGCCTACACTTAAAAATTGGATGAAATGTAGTTGAGCATTATCAATACTGCATAAACATTTATGGTATATCAAGATACCATACTTCTGATACATTCATGGCTTACTCGATTGTCATACTAATAATACATTAGAAACTCTTTTCTCAAAACTCATCTTTACTTTCTCTAAACTCAATTTAAGACTCAAGTGTTGGCTTTAAAAAGCTCGTCAAGATATATAACTCAATCCATTGGGTTCATTTGGAATTATGGACATGACTGACTCAACTCCGGGATCTTAATATCAATATGGAAACTTAGTACTCAGAACTGAAGACTGAAGAACTCAAGAACATGGAACTCATAACTCAACGATACTACACCTCTAAAGACTACTTAATACATAGAGTTTATGCGTAGTTATGGGCATGAACGACTCGACTCAAATATCTCAATGAGAATATAGAATCATGAATACAACTCTTCTCATTCTCATACACATTTTCTCAAGTCTTGAAACAAATTATAAATAATTGTAGAAGACTTCACAAAATAACTCAAAGGACTACCTCAAACTTTACTCTTAACTATGTATTGATTATGAAATGTGAATTCAAGAATTATGATTAGGATATATATGATTTCTGAATGATTATATTTAGTTTAGATAGTTATTATCAGGAAGAGAGCGAATATACAATTTGAAAGAACGAATACGGAACAAAGAACAAAGGCGGAAGGTGCCTGATACCCCTGGCACAACAGTGGCGTGCCGCGACAGCCCTCAGTTTCCTAAAGCTTGTTTGGGGCGCACTACAGACATAGGGTGCCAGCCCCTTAGGCTCTACATATAGCGTAGTTCCATGATGTTCTCACAAATTTTTCTTCTCAATTTTTCATCCTAATTCACCGAGACTTGATTGATTTATTCCAAAATTCCTTAGATTCATATACCCAACATAAGTAAACGAAAATCTACTCAAATTTCCTTAAAAACAACCCTCAAACTTGAAACCCTCGCCTCAAGAACTCATCAATCTTTATTAATAACAAATGAAGAACAAAACTTCAAGAAAACTAATCAAAAACTCAATACACAAAATTTCATGGATGAATTCAATAAGGAAACTCATGTTTGGCGTGCGGATGAACTAACCCATCACTATGAAAACTTACATACTCGAAAGAAACAAAATTCTTGGCAAAAATCCTCGAAGCTCACAAGAATCTTGAACATTCTTCTTTTCTCCTCTTGAACGCCTTTCAAAAACCCTAAGTGATACACCTAAATTACACCTCCCGAAAGAAATATAAGCGGTCGTTGTTAAATAAAGAACCTAACTTTCAGGTTACGGTCGATCTTACGAGGAATATGGATTAGACTTAGGCTAACTTACAAATATCTATGTTTAGTCAAATTAATTTTGAAAAAGTAACTAAAAGGGGGGGGGGGGTTATGACTAAAATAGCAGTTTGTTGATTTGTATCAGTAAGTAACAAGTAAACAAGATTTGTAGTTTGAGATATCAATATTAAATGAAAACTAGGGCATATGTGTTCCCCACATGCTCTTAACATAGTATTCCTAATAATAGTAAATTTATCCTACTGTTATCATGCAAGTTTGATAAGTTAGATATCCTAAAGTGATTGGTCCTCCAAGTAGGGAATTTCACCACGAAACTTGGTCTGTCTATGGGTGTATACTTAACTAACCCTTACCTTTAACCCCGGATTAGCCCTTGCATTGTTAGGGTTAGGCGATTTGATAGCGGCTAAACTCGTCTACATCACCATTATTCTGTCCTTTTCTCATTCATTACTTCCTTGGTCCGGCAACTAGGAATTAAACGAGTTCTAACGTTGTGCACCGCTAGAAAACTTTCTAAACGAAAGGATTAACAATACATGCATACACTATTCTAGAATTACTTAATTATTAGTCATACATTTGTTAATTGCTCATCATTCCCACAACACTAGTTGTGAATTTAGCTACTTAGGCTTTAGACTTTACAATTAATATTAGGGTTAATAAGATAAATTCTGAACTTACAATCAGAACAGATGAATACCGAAATTTTGAATTGAAAATCAAAACTAAATTGCATTCACCGAACTTCAAGAATTAAGATGCTAATTGGTTTGCAAAATAATTCCAAAAGCCAAGAACAAAAGTCTACAAAAAGGTATAACCCTTAAAAATGAAAAATAAAACTTATATTTATAGTAGTTAAGTCCTAAACAAAGTAGGAAAATAAAATATAGGAAATTGCGGGTTGAGGAGGTTTTGATCGACGATAGAAACGACAGACCGTGGATCAGCCTACGGTCTGTGGTTCACCTCCGTGATTTAGAAGCTGGCCAAAAATCAAAATCTTCAATCAATGGTTGCCATCTAAGCTCCATAGGTCAATCTACGGTCTGTCTTATTCCTTTGTGGTTCAAGTACTAGAACTCATCTTTTTGAATCAAACGACGACACGTGACCTATGGTTCGTCGTCCATACTACAGTGCATAGTTTTCCTCTGTGATTCCACACTTAGTCATACTTCCTTGAACTCATGATCCACACCTCTCCACCTATGGCTCGTCGAATGGACGAAGGTCCGTGGTTGGCCTCCATCAACTGCCACTTCTGCTATTTCAATCCTTTTCTCGCTCAACTGCTTAAAACCTATTTCCCACAAAAATTACATCAAAATATCATCATATCTAATAAAAAAATGCCCAAGACTCACACAAACTTCAAGTATAATGCATCAAAAATACCGCAAACTTGCGGTACATCAACACCCTCAACTTAAAATTGGTGTTTGTCCTCAAGAGACACACTAAACACTAAACGACACTCATGTAGAAGAAAATACACAAACTCAAGCAATGATTTGGCTTTTTCTATCAACTCTTTCAGTGAGTTAGAATCTTCTCATTTAGACTCGATAAGTTGACTCATGTGGGTCAAAACATGACATAGACAAACCAATAGATATCACCACATACACATTCAAAAATCACCAAGATACCAACTTTCCAATAATGTAACTAGTGCCTCACTACAAAGAAATTATTTTTCTCACACAAAATCTGATATTTTAGCTTGAGGATTCAGTAAAAACTCATGCTCAGAAGCGAATTCAAATACCGTTAGTGTTCAATACCATAGACTTGCCATTATTTTCACAGCATTGACTTTTCACGTGTGGTACATTTGGGTATTTTAGTGACATTTCTGCCTTCTTTGACATTACATTGACCATTTACCTCTTTCCCCAACCAATTTTGACATCATTTTGTTTTATTCTCCTTTCCTTGACTTACTTCAGCACATATGTGACTTTAACTTATTATTCTTGCTTGCTTACTTCATTTTTGTCTTTTCATCTTCTATTCAAGCATCTGCACTGTTTTACTTCTTTTGTATTCAGTCACATCTTCTGTTATCTTTTCATCTTTTCCTTCTTCTATAGACAGCCCTTTTCATACCCTTTTATTTTTACTTTCCTTCTTCATAGCCACCTCAACTTATATATTTTGCATGAGTTGAGGTGCACGATATCCTAGGTAGGACTAGGGCCAAGATTAAGGTAACTTCTGAATTAGCCACCCTCAACTTAGGCTTTTCACCTAAGTTAAGGTGCCCAATATACAAAGAGGGACCAGAGCCAAGACAAATATTTAGGGAATGTGATTTAGGTGTATCGAATGAAATGGTATTCGTTAGGCTCAAACATTTGGATGAAGGGACAAATTTTTCTTTTGGTTGGTTTCATTTAGGCTCAAGTGGACTTATTATAAACAACGACCTATGATTATTTCCCAGCTTCTAGCCTAGATTATCTTAGAAGGACAACGAGAGAAGTTCTAGATTGACACTTACTATATGAATATGCAAAATCACCTCACGAACACATGGAGCATTGTTCCATTTTTAATTCATTGAAGCATCTAGTTCAAGTTCTAACTGAACTCATGGTATTATATCGGTTTCTTTCATGTCATACAAAGATCCAACACGTTCAACTCATTAAACCTACACATATAGAACAATTTAAAATTTTGGAAAAGTGTCAATTTTCATCTCTTATTCGATCATGCTTTTATTATTTTAGTCTACTTCTACACTTATACAATCTTTAAAATGTTGGTTTAACAAAAATGTATACTAGTCCCTTGGGAAAAAAAACATGGGCAAGAAAACCCCAAGGAAGGGTTATGAGTTGGGTTACTCAGACTTCACCCTATAACTCACAACCCATTTACCCCACCCTCACAAAAAAAATGGTGTAATTTCCCTCAATGCACAAAAAATGTAAAACAAAAGGTGAAGCAAACCTGTGGTGCGTAAGTGCCGAAGACACAAAAATAATTCGGTTGGTCCGATTTCTCAGAACTCGTTGCGTCATCCCGAGAGACGCCCTTAGTAGTGCCCTCAACAGTAGTGGGAGCACCATTAGTAGTGCTCCTCAAAAAAGATGCCCTGCAGCCATCATGTGCTCTTCGCTGCCGCAACTCCCCTTCGTAAAGAGACTGTCAATGTGCTACCTAAAACTGCTACTGCTCTCTCTTCCTGACCCATCAAGCCTCATCAATATCATTAGTGTTCCCAAAGAGAGATAGCCCTATCGAGCCGCACGGGAATGCTCAGGTACTAGCATCGCATTCCCAAACAAGGTACTAAGCACTACATCATCTATCTTTTCCTTAGGTATGTGCTCCGGGGCAACTTCAACAGAAGCAAGAAGACCATTAACATCAGATCTGAGCTTGGCCAACTCTACCTTAAAAGTAGTGAGGCCATTTGTAGGCCTAGCCCTCTCCAATACCCTGAGCTCGAATACATCTAACACTTTGTGGACCGCCTAAATCTTCGCATCCATTATATTCTCCATGCATGCCTCTGAGTCTTCCACTGACCTCTGCATCCATGGTCTCATATGCTGTAACAGTATGACCATCTGAGTCTCTAATTTCTGTACTCGGGCGACAGTTGTCAAAACAGACCCCGAAGAAGCAGTAGCTCGTGAAGAGCTGCCAACATGACTAGTAAAGGTGGATGGGGGAGCTCGTGCCTCAGCCGTAGTGGCAGGTATAGTAGTATCATCAACCCACTCCAATTCACAACTCAAGCTAAATCAGTACCCAATTAACGAACTGCATTCGGTGTACTTCTATGAGGGGCCGCGAGGTTGGTATCATGTTGTATCAACCCTACATAAATTGTCTTGGTCACGTCAACCAACCTATCACTATGCCATATTAGAACATTAGCCTCTCTGAACAGGTAAAAATTTAGGCACGGAAAGGGAAATATAGTAGTCTGCTAGAAAGCCCTCTCATGAATCTCCACTATAATGATCTCGGCAAAGTAAATCTCCAACCCTGCCAACAGTGCGCCAAGATAATCTACACAGTCCCAAGTAACAACATTGTTCGCCAGTGTAGGGGAAAATCTATGTCGGGCGATAGACCACCAAAATTTCACCTCAAAATAGAAAGTTATCTTCCTAATAGGCAGCTGCATATTTTTCACTCACTTGTATTGTCTCCCTCTTCAACAATATGACGGGCCATCCAGTGTAGTAGTGACTCCCTCTGCTACGATTCACAAAAAGCTCGACCCTGTACTATCCCCTTTTGATAATCGTACTCTGTTCTATTAATACGATAATCATGTGGCAAGCCGTAAACAAAATGACGGATGGTGCACTCTAAAATATCTACTAATAGACTCCTCACCATAGTAGATAGTAAAGGTGGCTGAGCCAAAGGCTAGGCTCGTGGAGGTAAGGCATTATTCATGTAACAACCCTCAAAATAAAGTAGGATAAGGTAGAGCCTCGCATGGGTTTTACGCAATTATTACTTGTTAAAATAATGAAGAATAGCCTTTTTGGTCAGCTTTAATGAGTTTGGAAGTCAAACGTCAACGGATGACCAAGACGTTCAGAAACTAGTCTTTTACGTATTGGTGTGTTATAGTACGTTGTTCATGTTTTTATGTGTTGTTTAGAGTCTAAAATCAGTAGAGGTGACCGTAGTGTCTTAATAAATGTTTTTCGGGTCAAAACATTATGATATGACGCTCCGGGAGCAACCCTAAGGGTCCCCGATGAGGACCCCAACCTTGGCCAATCAAGTTGCCAAGGCAGCTTGAAGTTGTGCTTGGTGGAAGCATGTCCGCGTCACGGACTAGCTCCTCCAAGGTCCAAAAGTTTGGTCCCCGTCGCGGACAGGTGGCGTACTCTACTGTCTAGAATTTAATTTCAATTAAACCTGTGTGAACACCTCCGCGTCGCGAACTTATTCCCCGACGAAATCTGTAAAAATAAAACTCAAGTTTGAATTCTTTAAAAAGGTCCAACTAAGTTAGGGTAAGTTTGGGTACTTTGGGGAATTATTATAAGCGGTTATTCTACCTATTTTAGGGTATTTTAAGTTGGTTAAAACCCCAAAACCTAAAATTAGACCCCATTCTTCAAATTGACCCTTCCGTTTCAAAATAGATTCTCTCAAAAATTCCATTGAAGACCTTGATGAAATTCAAGCTAGAAGATGGGTTTTCAACTGATTTCTTCTTCAATTTCATGGGTCTTCAATAATTAAGGTATGGTGACTCTTGAATCTTGAATAACCTCTCATTCAAGGAGTTCTATCAAAGATTTTCAAAAATGATTCAAAGACCAAAATTTCCAATGTTCAATCTAAACATGGGTTCCTTGTCAAACGATTTTTTAAATCATTTTATTGATGAATTAATGTTAAATTATTGTTTTTAAGACAAGTTTCAAAGGAATTCTTGAAGAACCCATGATCCCCAAATTCTCAAAATTGGCCTATGATGTGGGTCTTTCTGAATATGATCTCTATTGGTGAAATTATGTTTAGATTAGATTCTTTTGATGCCTCCTATGATTATATATACTTATTCATGTGAATTGTTGTTCTATTGATCAGTTGAGGATTATGGCCTTATGAGCAAAGTTATGGGTTGATCTCTTTGTTTATAGAAGAATTGTACTATATTGTACTTATGTTATTGAATTACATTGTTGATTCCGATTACTATCTATGTCAATTGATTATGAATTGTTGAGGATTGATCCATGGTGATCATGGCTTGGAGAATTGGTAAGTTGACCTAACTTCTAGTCTATAGTATGAGAATTTATGTTGTGCGGTTTGATCCACTTATAGTGGAGGTGTTCACATCTTGTCTATCTATGCATGTTGAGATCATGGCCTTGAAGACAGTAGATGTAAAGTGAATTGATTATTATGATGCATATGTTTATGAAGTTATGCTATGAAGGTTATGTATAAAATCCTCAATGCTAGCATGATGTTTAAAGTGTTTTGATGATGAGGAATATAATGTGAATGATAATGTTAGGGATAAGGTGTGGTCTACATGATTGATTATGTTAGGTATATTGTGGAATGACCCATACCTATATGACCCCTATATGAATGTTTGATCATATATATGTTAGGAGTACCTATTCAATACTGAATGTGTCCTTGTCTCCGATGATGAAGTGTGGGTGTGTGGTCTAGAATCCCTAAGGGTATTATATGTGAATTGCTCATGAATTGGGGACATTGTGATTGTGTTTTGATCCCTTTAAGGGAAGAACACTCAATATCAATGTTGTTGCTAATATGTCAGTATGAGTACCAATATTCTCACACACACTCTCTCTACATGCATAGCTATGAATATGATGTGTTATGCTGTATGCTGAAAGGTTAACTCTTATATGCACCCTTACATCTTATTATGCATGCAAAGTGTATGATTAGCAAGGTATGAATATGTGTTGTATAAAGGTGTTTATGTGAAAGGCTTCGACACATATGTACACACACATGAATGAATGAATAAGATTTATGATAATCTAGTGAAACTGAGTCTCTTGAAAGGTTTCCTCAATTGTACTCTAAACTAGACTATGTTATGAATATTGTATGATTATGTGAAAGGTCATTCTCACATAATGTAGGTTCTACGATGAAAGGTCATTCTCATCTTAGAAACATTTGAGGGATATGATATGAGGGATTATGTTCCTAAAGCCTACTTTATGAACTAATGTTAAATAAAGGCTTAAAGATGTTTAAAAAGGGAGTTGGAGCTTAGCACCGAGTGAACATGAAAAATGAGAGTGAGGGCTTCACATTTAGCAAGTTCGGCTTCCCACAAGAGAACCTTCACGTTTAGTAAGTCCGGGTGCCCAACATAGATGTTGTCTCATGAGATGGAAACCTCCACCCTTAGTAAGTCAAGGTTTTCTAGTAGCAATCTCATTGTTCCATAACTACGTTCCCCCAAAGGTATTAGCTTAGTTGATCCACTAGATAACTATTATGTATGTAGGTCCTACTTTGGCAAGTACTACCCTCTCTTTTCGGTGTGGGAGTAGAACACCTGATTCCATGTAGCTCACATGGTCTATATCGATTATGGCAATGTCTCCCGAAATTTAAGAAATGAACTAAGATAAGAATGTGAAGTCTAGTCATGATTTCTTGAAGAGTTACTTAGTGTAGGTAGGACTATGGACTCTACTTATGCATTGCAAAAGTGTACTCTAAGAAAGGTTATGATTAGGCTCTTTATGTAATGAAGACTATGGTCTATGTATGTTAATATGAAAGCATGTTAAGGTTTACT
This sequence comes from Solanum verrucosum, assembly GCF_900185275.1. NCBI lineage: Eukaryota > Viridiplantae > Streptophyta > Magnoliopsida > Solanales > Solanaceae > Solanum > Solanum verrucosum. The sequence goes on from NW_026020374.1 coordinate 19,955, forward strand.
TTACTTATGTCTAGACATGAAGTATGTGTATGCATGTGAATTACACTTATGACTTCTTATTGGTTTTGCTTAGTATATGTGGGGGTATGGGACTCCATGTGTACATTGCATAAGTGAACTTGTCAAGGGGTTGTGAGGGTGGTTTGCCTATGATATGAATTAAATAGGTTATGACTAATGATGTAGTAAATGAATGAGTCCTTATATGATTTTATGAAGTATGTTGGTCTTATGTCTAATGTTTAATGAAGACGTTAGGACTTGTTGAATATGATGTGCCTAGTCTATGGTGGCTTCCTAGGAACACTTGGTGGGAGTTGTATTATGGGATGATACTTGCACATTGCACTAGGTGACTTAGGGGTTGTCTTAGGTGATGGTGCCTATGTGAAGACTATGTCTTATGGTGTGTTTATGACTCTATGAATATATGTGGTCGGATTGATGAAGGCTATATGTAAGTTCACCTTTGGTAACCTTAAGGTGATACATTGCCCCAAGTATTCCCCAAGGGTTGCTTGAGGAAAGGAGTTAAGATAGAGAGGAAGGTAATGTATTGTACGCATTGAATGTGCCTAAAATGTTATAAGTGGCTCTATGTGATATTATGAATGGTTTCCGTGTGTATGATGATGTATGTGGTTTATGTTGTGCCTATGTACTAAATGTTCTTGCAGTTTCTCCAAAAAGGCATGATGCATAGTTTCCAACTAAATGTCCTTTTAAGAGCATGTTTTGCATGGTTATCATACTTAGTGCATTCTTGTACTAACACCATTCTTCTCATCTTTTTACACCAAGTGTAGGTGATGGTGACTAAAGGGCCTTTCCTAGAAGTGATGAGTTTGGCTTACTATTCCCAAGTTCGGGTGTGTCCTTAACGATTCAAGGACCTTTAAGTTAAAGAGTTTCCTTAACTTCTATGTACTAGATCGTAGTTTCTTTTGTATTGTAAGGGTTGTGTCCCTCTTGTGTTGTAGTCATGTTTTAAGATGGCTACCTTAAGACGTTTTACTCCAATTTTGGTATTAAAGGTTTAATGAGGTGACTTTTATGTCTTGTGTTATATTATTAAAAGTTTTAAATTTTCTGCTATTTTTCTATAATAAATGTTATGACAAATGATAAGGGCTTGTATAAGACCTTTGAGAGGTCGAATACACCGGTAACGACTAAGGGGTGCTCTCGGGTCGTTACAAACTTGGTATCAGAGCATAAGGTTATAAAAATGGTCTTAGGATTCAACATCTCATGAGCCACGTCTAGTATAAGTTTTGTTCATCGGTGTTAGTCGCGACACATCTATGAGCGAGAGGCTATAGGACGATAGAAGTTTCACTTTCTTTCTTACTCTTGTGTCATGCCGTCGAGCTTAACTCCATATGATCTCCCTCTCTTATTTTTCCCTTGTCCGGTGATCTTCCAGATGTGATTACTTGGAAGGGGTGATGTTGCAAGGATCAAAGGAAGAAAAGGTGAGTTAGTTTTAATGCTTATTATGATGTGGTGACTATATGAGTATATTTATGAAGGAAGATTTGGAAATCGTATTGTGATTTCAATCATGGCTATGTGTGACCTATGAGGTTGGGAGTATTACATGGAAAATGTTGTATGGTGGTGTACTGCTCGTATAATAAGAGTCGTTATGGTAAGAATGAAATCCTTTTTAGCATGATGAGTTGTTTTATGGTGATGGGTAATGATAGTAGAAAGTCATGGTGAAGATTTTAGGAGTTCTGAAGGAATATGGTAACTAGTGTGAGTTGAAAGTTGCTTTTTCTTATGAGTGATGCTTCATGGTTGTCTTTGTGTGAATCAGAGTTCTTGTGTAGGCTTTCCCTAACAGTGGAAAAAGGGGCCTTGTTCCATGAGTTGGGATAGTGTTTTGCTCTAAGGTTAACTTGGAGAGTTGCATGTACCCCTTAGTTCATAGGAAAGACAAGAGAATATATGTTGACCAACTCTAAGAGGATAGTTGTCTTCTAAGGGTAATCTTAAGTATGGTCATTCAAAGAGGGTGTTTAGATAATACCTAGGCATGGTTGAGCGGAAAGTTACACCAAAGGTGATGATAAGGGTATGATGTGATAAAGAGTTGGTTAAGCTCACCCCAAGTGGGGGATAATGTGCCTAGATGGTAAGGTTTTGAGTGCCCTTAGTATTTCTACATTGATCTTCCTTGAGTTCTCCATGTTGAGAACCACTTTGGGTGATAGATATGAAGCGGAGTGGTACAGATACTCATTTTGTTTGGATTCTTGGAATCCTCACCTAAGGGAGTATAATGAAGATTTAGTGGAGAATAGTTCCTACCTTAGAGATGAAGGAGGTAATGATTAAAGGAATTTGCATAACTTGATCCCAAGAGGGGGACATTGTGCTTAATTGGTAAGCGATAGTTCTCTTGGTTATTTTAATGTGCTCTTAGATGGGTTTACCCCAAGTGGGGGATGATGAGTGAGTAGTAAGGTTCTTGATATCCTTATATTTTCCTTCTATTCTTATTCAATCTTGAGACCAAAGAGTTCCTAGTAGCTTGTTCGTGTTTTGGAGTCTTGCATATGATTATGAGTATGATCTCCATATGTTATGCATGTCTTAGAAGACACTATGTTATGCATGTTTTGAAGGATTCTTACAACATAAAAATGGAATTTTAGTAATAAAATTCATGCTTCTCATGTCAATATGCATCTTTATATGGTGAATGCACTCTTGACTTCATGAGGAAGAGAGTATGAGCATGCTTAGGTTAGAAGTTGAGAATTTCTCCTTAAATGAATTAACCTTTGTGTAATACTTGCTTATGAGTTTTATGATGCCATGTGTGTATGTTGTGACTAGGAGAATGTAGTCCCTCCTTGAACATAACTAAACATGGTAATGCCATGTATGTTCTTGATAGTATCATGATTAAATGATAAGACTAGTAGATGATCTATAATCCTCATGTTATGGTGAAACTAGTATGAATTGCTTAATTGCCTCATGAGTGGAAATGTTGATCATGGCTATGTGTGCACTTGAAAGACATTGCATAATGGACCCTATGACGATATAAAAGGGGTAAATATCATGTCATGCTTAGGAGAAGGTAGTTCCTCCTATGAAAATGAGAAAGGCCTATGTGGTTGATGCATTATGCGTCGGTGGATAAAGTTTCAACTTGCTGGTAGTGCATGCGTTGATTTGGAGTGCATGCTTAAATGAATTCTTATGATAAAGTTGCATAACGTGCTTTAATGAGATAGTTGCATGTTGTGTTTCTTTGGTGTTTGATATGAGAATGATGATTATGACATGATTTCCTTGTATGTGCATATTTTTGTGAAAATTCATGCTTATATTGTATTTTGAGTTTTCACGAACTTTATTTCTCATGGTTGAAATTGCACCCATAGATGTCGTGTGATGTTGACTTCATGAGAGTTGTAATGAGAATGCTAAATGTTGTCTTGTTGATTGCTTAATATATATGTTGATGCTCATTGAATATGAAGAAGGTAGTTCCTCCTATACTTATGAGAAGTAAAGAGTTTTAAGCATAGTGATGATTTGGATAAGGAAGTTCCTCCAATGAAATGGGAATTAATAAAGTTGATGCATAAGGAGTTGGTAGATGTGTTGCTACTTTCTTGAATTGCACAAAGTTGTTTTGGGCCTTTTATGTTGAGTTGATGTTCCTCCTTGATGTGTGCTCTTATGTTGATGTTGTATGTTGTGTATTCTGAGCTGCTAGTTGGGTCACTGAGTCCTCATAAGTGTTTTAAGTTTCATTCGAGGACGAATGTTCCTAACTGGGGGATATTGTAACAACCCTCAAAATAAAGTAGGATAAAGTAGAGCCTCACATGCGTTTTATGCATTTATAACTTGTTAAAATAATGAAGAATAACCTTTTCAGTCAGCTTTAAAGAGTTTGGAAGTTAAACGTCAAGGGATGACCAAGACGTTCGGAAACTAGTCTTTTACGTATTGGTGTATTCTTGTATGTTGTTCTTGTTTTTATGTGTTGTTTGGAGTATAAAATCAGTGGAGGTGACCCTAGTGTCTTAATAAATGTTTTTAGGGTTAAAACGTACAGATACGACTCCCCGGGGGCTACCCTAAGGGTCCTCAAAGAGGACCCCAACCTTGGCCCAGCAAGCTGCCAAGGCAGCTTGTAGTTGTGCTTGGAGGGAGCATGTCGGCATCGCGGACTAGCTCCACCAAGGGCCAAAAGTCTGGTCCGCGTCGCGCACATGTCGCTGACTCTACTGTCTGGAATTTAATTCCCAGAAGAACTTGTGGGAACACCTCCGCGTCGCGAACTTGTTTCCCAACGAAATCTGCGAAAATAAACCTCAAGTTTGACTTGTTTGAAAAGGTCCAACTAAGTGAGGGGTACTTTGGGTACTTTGGAGAATTATTATAAATTGTTATTCTATCTATTTTAGGGTATTTTAAGTTGGTTAGAACCCCAAAACCTAAAATTAGACCCCATTCTTCAAATTGACCCTACCCTCTCAAAATATATTCTCTCAAAAAGTCCATTGAAGACCTTGATGAGGCTCAAGCTAGAAGATGGAGAGCTATGGATAATAAGAAACACGGTAAGAAACATACAAGTAGAAAATTAAGAAAAATAAGAAGAAAATTAAATAAATTATATCCGGAATATAAACAACTTAATATCACAAAGACTGATAATGAAAAATTAGATCAATTAATAAATAATATATCTAAAATAGAATATAAATATATTAAATACTTAAAAATACAATGAATAACAAGAATAGTGAATATAGACAAAAACTTAATGAAGTAATTATAGAAAAACGACAAGAATTAGAACATAGGCAAAATAGACTTAATAGTAATATATTTGCAGGAATTTGTCACAAATCTATAGTAGCACAAAGAAAGACTATTTTTTATCTAGAAATACAAATAAATAACTTAGAATATAAACTACAACATAATTTATAAATGAATAAAGAAGAATACGCAATAGATGAAAAAACATATGAAAATTATGACGGATTAAAAATAAAGATAATATTTTCTAATCTAGGAAGAAGATATAAGAAAATAGGTGACAATATAAGTTTAATGTTAGAAAAAGAAACGGTAAAACTAGAAGATAGTCTAACTGCTATGGTAAGAATAACAAAAGAAAATGAAGAAATAGATAGAAGAACGGAAATTGAAAAAATAAAACAACAAGCAAAAAAGGAAGTACAACAATTAGAAGAAGTAAAAAATACTAAAATAATAGAGCTAGAAAAAGAGCTAGCAATATTAAAAGAAATGTATGAAATTAAACAAAAAGAAAAAGAACAAAAAACGAAATTAAAAAATGAGATAATTGAATTTAAAAAAAATTGCAATTACGAGATGAATTAGGAGAAAAAGAAGAAAATAACCAAGATAATCTACCCGAAATAAAAATTGATGAAATAAACGATGATGATCTAGAACAACATTCGGAAAGAAGCGAAACATATACGGAACTTTTAGCAAACATAGATAATACAAAGAATTTAGAAGTAAATACAGAAGACGTAGACATAGGCGAAAAACCTAGCACATCAGGAGTGAAAAACCCAAAAAATTTTAATCCAAAATATTATAATGAAAATTATGAACAATATGATAAAGAAAAAACTACATGGGATAAAAGATTAAATAAAAAATGGACGCCTAAACCAATAACTGGACAACATGAATTTTTAGATTTAGACTGTGTAGCAGACATAAATAAAACAATCCAATTATGGGTAGGATACATATCGAAACAATTAATAGATAACAAGATAGTAATAGCAGAGGCACCAGGATACATAGAAAGAACACTTATTGGAACAGTAAAATTATGGCTACAAAATTTAACAAATGAAAGCTTAACAACTTTAAGAAATAATAAAAAATTTGATGGTGGAATAGCCACTACAACCATGGAAATACTATATAAATATGAAATAGCTATAAGAAATGAATTTAGCAGTATGACAACAGAGGTAGAAGAACAAAATAAAGAAAAAATCATAAATCGAAATCTAATGACAAAATTAGCAATATGTAATATGTGTTACATAGATGAATATACATGTGCATTTAGAGAATATTATTATAAAGGAACATATAGCATAGAAGAAAGTAAAGAAATAAGAAAATTATATTTTACAAAATTACCAGAACCTTTTAATTCAAAAGTAATAAAAAGTTGGAATGAAGCAGAATTAACAGATACCTTAGGAGCTAGAATAAAATTCTTGCAACGATGGTTTATGGAACTATGTGAAAAACATAAAGAAGAAATAAAGATGGAAAAAATATTAGTAAAAAACTTAGCATGTTGCAAAAATAAAACAGCACCCCAATTTGGTTGTACGGATAGGTATTATAAAAATAGAAAGAAATATACTAAAAAATATAGATCAAAATACAAATATAAAAAACCAAGAAGAAGGTACTACGTAAAAAATTACAAAACCAAAAGACCATATAGACCAAAAAGAAAACTAACGGAATGTACTTGTTATAATTGTGGAAAATTAGGACATATAGCTAGAGATTGTAAATTACCTAAGAACCCAAAGAAAAAACAAATATCAGAAATAATAATAGACGATGAAAAATATACACAAATAGAATATGTAGATTATGAATTAGAAAGCAATGATAGTATATATGAATTATCGGAAAATGAAATAGATAATGACATAGAAATAGAATCAGATAATGAATCCTATAATATAACAAATGACTGAAGCAGATATACAAACAATAAATAAAGAAAAGCATCAAGACGAAGAATATTTAGAACAAAAAATAATATTTGATAATAGTATATTTGAACAAATAAAAGGAAAAGAATTAGACCTAAGCGTAGCAAAAATATTCGAAATACCAACAGTAAGAAACTGGTTTAAACGACAAAAAGAAGAATATTATGTAGTAAGTCAAAGAGAACATATCATAGATTGCAAATATACTAAAGGAAAGGCCAAAATACCAATAATAAATAAACGAATAATAAATAAAGAAATACAAGATATTAAGGCTAAAAATCCAATTAAATATGTACATTTAGGAGGAACAGAAATATTAATAAAAGCATGTTTTAGAGAAGGAATAGATACGCCCATAGAAATATACTTAGCGGATGATAGAATTATACAACCCATAGAAAAAAGTGTAATAAGTGCAGTAAGAGGTAACCTCATATACCAAAAATTTAAATTTATAATAAGTGCTAATTACTCAGTAGCAATAAATGACAGAAATATAGATAAATCATTAGTATTATATTGGAGAATGTCAGGAATAGAACTAGCCCCAGAAAGTAAAATATTTACAGCTAGATGTAAAAACTTATATGTTCTAACAACAAAACACAAAATAACAGCAAAAAATAAAATAGATAAAATAAAAATAGAAGATCCCTTTGAAAGAATAGTTACAGTCATAGATAAAAACGATTATAGTTATAATGAAATTGATATAGAAGAAGATTTAGAAATAGTAAAAGAAAGACTAAGCACATCGAAAAGAATAAACGATGAGATACCCCAAACATCATCAAAAATGAGTACCTCAAGGAGAATAGATAAAACCCCACAAAAATCAATAGAAGAAGATATAAAACCATATCATTACTACATAACCGGAATAATGGAACAACGAAAATATTTAATACTAATAGATACAGGACGAGAAGAAAACTATATTACAAGAGAATTAGTAACGGAAGATGAAATAATAACTATTGAACAATCATGCTCCGAACTACCAAAAGCATTAATGTATACCGAAGAAACTACGGAAAAGGAAATAATCATCGGAGGAGTACCAATAGTAATAAAATTCAAAATATATCAAGGAAATGAAAATATCATTTTAGGAATAAAATGGCTAGAACAAGTAAAACCATATAATCTAGAAGATAAACAGTTAACAATAAATTATGAAAATAAAAGAGTAATAATAAAAAGGACTGTAGTATAATAAAAATATGAAAATATATATACTTGCAAAGATAATAATAGAAGGATATTACAACCGATATTATACACCAATGATAGATACGGGAGCAGAAGCTAATATATGTAAATACAATTGTTTACCAGAAGATAAGTGGGAAAAACTAAAAACACCTATAGTAGTAACAGGATTTAATAATGAAGGAAGCATGATCACGTATAAGGCAAAAAATATAAAAGTACAAATATGGGATAAAATATTAACTATAGAAGAAATATATAACTTTGAATTAACTACAAAAGATATGCTATTAGGAATGCCATTTTTAGAAAAATTATACCCACATATAATAACAAAAACACACTGGTGGTTCACAACACCGTGTAAACAAAAAATAGGAGCAAAAAGAGTAAATAATAAAAAACGAAAAACAACAGAATGGATAAAAGGAAGTGAACAAATACACAAAAATTAGAAAATATAAAAGAAGAAGACCCTAAAATAGAATTAATTATATTCTCTATAGATAAAGTAAAAATAATTCAAGATAAGTTAGAATTATTATATAGTGAGGATCCTTTACAAGGATGGGAAAAACATAAAACAAAAGTAAAAATTGAGCTAATTGATAATAACAGTATAATAACCCAAAAACCATTAAAGTATAATTTTAATGATTTAACCGAGTTTAAGATACATATAGATGAATTACTAGAAAAAGGATATATACAAGAAAGCAATAGTAAGCATACAAGCCCGGCATTTATCGTAAATAAACATAGTGAACAAAAAAGAGGAAAAAGTAGAATGGTTATTGATTATAGAAATTTAAATGCAAAAACTAAAACATATAATTATCCAATACCAAATAAAATACTAAAAATAAGACAAATACAAGGATATAATTATTTTAGCAAATTTGATTGTAAATCAGGATTTTATCACTTAAAACTAGAAGAAGAATCTAAAAAACTAACAGCATTCACTGTACCACAAGGATTTTATGAATGGAATGTATTACCATTTGGATATAAAAACGCACCAGGTAGATATCAACACTTTATGGACAATTACTTTAAACAAATAGAAAATTGTGTAGTGTACATTGATGATATATTATTATATTCCAAAACACAAGATGAACATATAAGATTACTAGAAAAATTTATACACATAATAGAATATTCAGGTATAAGTCTAAGTAAAAAGAAAGCTGATATAATGAAAAATCAAATAGAATTCTTAGGAATACAAATTGATAAAAACGGAATAAAAATGCAAACACATATAGTACAAAAAATAATTAACTCAAATGAACAACTAGACACAAAAAAGAAATTACAATCATTCTTAGGACTAGTAAATCAAGTAAGAGAATACATACCAAAATTAGCAGAGAATTTAAAACCATTACAACAAAAATTAAAGAAAGATATAGAATACCAGTTTGATAAAAAAGACCAAGTACAAATACAAAAGGTAAAATTATTATGTAAAAACTTACCTAAATTATATTTTCCAGATGAGAACAAAAAATTTACTTATATAATAGAATCAGATGCGAGTGAAAAAAGTTATGGAGGAATATTAAAATACAGGTATGATGACACTACGATAGAACATCATTGCAGGTATTATTCAGGAACATTTAATAATACATAAATAAAATGGGAAATAAATAGAAAAGAATTATATTCAGTGTATAAGTGTTTATTATCATTTGAACCATATATTGTATATAACAAATTTATTATAAGGACAGATAATACACAAGTAAAATGGTGGCTAACAAGAAAAATACAAGATTCGGTAACAACAAAAGAAATAAGGAGATTGGTATTAAATATATTAAATTTCACATTTACAATTGAAGTAATAAAAACTGATAAAAATGTTATTGCAGATTACTTATCAAGACAAAGCTACTCAGACTGAGACTGAGGAAGAAGATACAATTGAAAAACTACTCAAAGCCATAACTACACTTTGTATAAAAGTGGATAGTATGGACAACGAGATACAAAAGCTAAAGACTAATGAAGATAATCTGAAGTCTAAAGCTAGTCAGCAGCATGACTATAAAAATGCGGAGCTACGTCGACCGGAAGACGGAAAAAACCCAGAGCTAAAAGGAGACGATGGGAAACTCCTTAAAACCCATAACGTTTGTTTAAATACAGCTGCAGGTACAAGCAAACAACTTAGCGATAAACAACATAAAAACGCTAACTTAAACCAGCTATTTGCAAAACCATTTACCCAAAGGACACCTAGACATGTATCCATAGAACCACAAACATCCACATACGCAGATAGTTTACAAAATCAAAATGAGAAAAAGACATATAACTACATCACACGAACCTATATTGAAAATATCCACAAAATCCAAACCTATTTAAACCGCAATCCCAGATCAACTACAAAAGAACCAAACCAAGATTATTTAACCCAAAAATTGCAAGGTTATAATAAACTGATTGCACAACCAAAAACTAACGTCAACCTAGTAAGGACATGTTATAACTATGGATTACTAAATACTGTATATACATATGACGGAGAAGAAGTTAGTGGAATACCAGAACTATACAAAGCATTTATCACATACAAAAGAGTTACGAAAGGAAATTTATTTTATATAAAATTCTATACGGCACCAGCGGAGATATTATATGAGGAGATAAAGCCTCCGATACAGGTTATCAAGATAGGACTGACTAAAGATATGATTATACCCGAAGATATCGGACAACAAGAAGAGATATGCAAAATAGAGATACCAAGTTTTTATGCCAACAAAAGAATAATTGGTATATCAACTATCATACAAGAGTTAGCAAATAATTATTTAAATGGAAATGCTATATGGAGCTACTATGCAAGAGACCAGTTAATGATTTATTCCAATTCAAGAGAGCTAAGGAAAGCAGATATGGATGAAGTCCAGAGATGGATTTTATCATTACTTAAGCCAGAAGAACGACCTACGACACGAGCATTAAAAGAAGGATTTATTTCAGCAGAATTATTAACCAGATATTGTAAACTAATTGGTCATAAATATCCGGACCATATATGTTCAAAGTGCAACGGAGAAGATAATATAATTCCAGATGTCCAGCTGGAATAATTAACGAGGAAGAAAACAAGAAGAAGCGGAAAAAGTTATGTCAAAGATAAGAACGGAAGGAAGATATATGTAATAATGTAAAATGTAAAGTTAGTCAAAGATATGTGTCATAAGGTAGATATGAAGTAGGTATGGGTCTTTTGTCATCAAATAATGACAAATGTAGATAGTGTAGATTGTAAATAAAAGTCGTAAAGGCATGTGCATATTAGACAAGTGTAAAAGTTAGGTGTAAATAAGTCTTAATAAGATAAAATAGGAACTATTCATGAATAGTAGTCATGAATAGTAGTAAATAGTAGTGGACAGGTGTAAAAAACGTGTTAGGATAAGTATTTAGAATAGTAAGATTGTATGTCTATATAAGGAATCAGATGTAAATGTTATAAGGCAGGCATTGCCTAACATAATAAAAACTTTCTTATAAACACTCTCTCCACTAAGATATAAAAATACTTAAAAAGTTAATGGATAAATCTGAAATCCAGTCAGATATTTCAGATAGCATGGCTAAGCAAGAGGCAAAGGTATTTTGTTCAAAAAATATGCGGAACTAATTTCATATATTCCTGAATATCATATATATGATTGAATAAATTTATGTTAGTTATTATGTATTAGAATTATTTGAATCATGATTTCTAGTTTATTAGCACACTGGAAACAGGGAGAAAACTTCTATACTATGCCATCCTAATGTTGAAACCGGTAGGCGAGGGAAGCCGTTTAGGGGAGTAAACAAAGTTGAGGCGCTGATAAGAAGAAAGTATCCGCTAAAGTACGATGCTAGTAGTGACAGGAAAACATGATAAAAATAATCTAGTTCATAATGATCTAATATGAATTTAATCAATTATGAATATGATAGGAAGGAATAATTTGAAATAAAAAATCTGCATAATAAAGAACATGACTACTTACCTTCATAATGAAATGATAAAAAACTATGAAACTTTAATACTATATATACTTAAAGATATAAAAATAATTGAATTAAGAAGAATCATATGGGAAAAAATATTTAATAACGAACCAGAAGATATATTGAATCAAGAATGGTATGAAATAGATTTACAAGATCTATATTTAGATAATGAAAGAATAGAATGGTACGATTTAGAAATAAATTCAGATTAAAATGAATTACGAATATTTACAATATTGGATAGAAGCTATGGAAGATATAAAACTATTAGAACAATTAATGAAGGAAAATTTATATATGTACCAAAGAACCGAAGATATGTTATATCTAGAATATATCATAAATAATATTAATGAAATGTTCAGATTAAAACAATTATCAGAAGAATATTACAATAAATATTATTACATATTACCATGAATTTAGTACTACCTAAAAGTTATATTAAAGAGATATCAAAATTAAGACACTTAGTAAAAAGATATTATAATAAAATCTTGAAAATAAGTTACTCACCTATCACACTACCATCTTGCTTCCTTCATTATTTAATCCTGTTACTACTATAGGTGTTTTTAGTTTTTCCCACTTATCTTCTGGTAAACAATTGTATTTACATATATTAGCTTCTGCTCCCGTATCTATCATTGGTGTATAATATCGGTTGTAATATCCTTCTATTATTATCTTTGCAAGTATATATATTTTCATATTTTTATTATACTACAGTCCTTTTTATTATTACTCTTTTATTTTCATAATTTATTGTTAACTGTTTATCTTCTAGATTATATGGTTTTACTTGTTCTAGCCATTTTATTCCTAAAATGATATTTTCATTTCCTTGATATATTTTGAATTTTATTACTATTGGTACTCCTCCGATGATTATTTCCTTTTCCGTAGTTTCTTCGGTATACATTAATGCTTTTGGTAGTTCGGAGCATGATTGTTAAATAGTTATTATTTCATCTTCCGCTACTAATTCTCTTGTAATATAGTTTTCTTCTCGTCCTGTATCTATTAGTATTAAATATTTTCGTTGTTCCATTATTCCGGTTATGTAGTAATGATATGGTTTTATATCTTCTTCTATTGATTTTTGTGGGGTTTTATCTATTCTCCTTGAGGTACTCATTTTTGATGATGTTTGGGGTATCTCATCGTTTATTCTTTTCGATGTGCTTAGTCTTTCTTTTACTATTTCTAAATCTTCTTCTATATCAATTTCATTATAACTATAATCGTTTTTATCTATGACTGTAACTATTCTTTCAAAGGGATCTTCTATTTTTATTTTATCTATTTTATTTTTTGCTGTTATTTTGTGTTTTGTTGTTAGAACATATAAGTTTTTACATCTAGCTGTAAATATTTTACTTCCTGGGGCTAGTTCTATTCCTGACATTCTCCAATATAATACTAATGATTTATCTATATTTCTGTCATTTATTGCTACTGAGTAATTAGCACTTATTATAAATTTAAATTTTTGGTATATGAGGTTACCTCTTACTGCACTTATTACACTTTTTTCTATGGGTTGTATAATTCTATCATCCGCTAAGTATATTTCTATGGGCGTATCTATTCCTTCTCTAAAACATGCTTTTATTAATATTTCTGTTCCTCCTAAATGTACATATTTAATTGGATTTTTAGCCTTAATATCTTGTATTTCTTTATTTATTATTCGTTTATTTATTATTGGTATTTTGGCCTTTCCTTTAGTATATTTGCAATCTATGATATGTTCTCTTTGACTTACTACATAATATTCTTCTTTTTGTCGTTTAAACCAGTTTCTTACTGTTGGTATTTCGAATATTTTTGCTACGCTTAGGTCTAATTCTTTTCCTTTTATTTGTTCAAATATACTATTATCAAATATTATTTTTTGTTCTAAATATTCTTCGTCTTGATGCTTTTCTTTATTTATTGTTTGTATATCTGCTTCAGTCATTTGTTATATTATAGGATTCATTATCTGATTCTATTTCTATGTCATTATCTATTTCATTTTCCGATAATTCATATATACTATCATTGCTTTCTAATTCATAATCTACATATTCTATTTGTGTATATTTTTCATCGTCTATTATTATTTCTGATATTTGTTTTTTCTTTGGGTTCTTAGGTAATTTACAATCTCTAGCTATATGTCCTAATTTTCCACAATTATAACAAGTACATTCCGTTAGTTTTCTTTTTGGTCTATATGGTCTTTTGGTTTTGTAATTTTTTACGTAGTACCTTCTTCTTGGTTTTTTATATTTGTATTTTGATCTATATTTTTTAGTATATTTCTTTCTATTTTTATAATACCTATCCGTACAACCAAATTGGGGTGCTGTTTTATTTTTGCAACATGCTAAGTTTTTTACTAATATTTTTTCCATCTTTATTTCTTCTTTATGTTTTTCACATAGTTCCATAAACCATCGTTGCAAGAATTTTATTCTAGCTCCTAAGGTATCTGTTAATTCTGCTTCATTCCAACTTTTTATTACTTTTGAATTAAAAGGTTCTGGTAATTTTGTAAAATATAATTTTCTTATTTCTTTACTTTCTTCTATGCTATATGTTCCTTTATAATAATATTCTCTAAATGCACATGTATATTCATCTATGTAACACATATTACATATTGCTAATTTTGTCATTAGATTTCGATTTATGATTTTTTCTTTATTTTGTTCTTCTACCTCTGTTGTCATACTGCTAAATTCATTTCTTATAGCTATTTCATATTTATATAGTATTTCCATGGTTGTAGTGGCTATTCCACCATCAAATTTTTTATTATTTCTTAAAGTTGTTAAGCTTTCATTTGTTAAATTTTGTAGCCATAATTTTACTGTTCCAATAAGTGTTCTTTCTATGTATCCTGGTGCCTCTGCTATTACTATCTTGTTATCTATTAATTGTTTCGATATGTATCCTACCCATAATTGGATTGTTTTATTTATGTCTGCTACACAGTCTAAATCTAAAAATTCATGTTGTCCAGTTATTGGTTTAGGCGTCCATTTTTTATTTAATCTTTTATCCCATGTAGTTTTTTCTTTATCATATTGTTCATAATTTTCATTATAATATTTTGGATTAAAATTTTTTGGGTTTTTCACTCCTGATGTGCTAGGTTTTTCGCCTATGTCTACGTCTTCTGTATTTACTTCTAAATTCTTTGTATTATCTATGTTTGCTAAAAGTTCCGTATATGTTTCGCTTGTTTCCGAATGTTGTTCTAGATCATCATCGTTTATTTCATCAATTCTTATTTCGGGTAGATTATCTTGGTTATTTTCTTTTTTTTCTCCTAATTCATCTCGTAATTGCAATTTTTCTTTAAATTCAATTATCTCATTTTTTAATTTCGTTTTTTGTTCTTTTTCTTTTTGTTTAATTTCATACATTTCTTTTAATATTGCTAGCTCTTTTTCTAGCTCTATTATTTTAGTATTTTTTACTTCTTCTAATTGTTGTACTTCCTTTTTTGCTTGTTGTTTTATTTTTTCAATTTCCGTTCTTCTATCTATTTCTTCATTTTCTTTTGTTATTCTTACCATAGCAGTTAGACTATCTTCTAGTTTTACCGTTTCTTTTTCTAACATTAAACTTATATTGTCACCTATTTTCTTATATCTTCTTCCTAGATTAGAAAATATTATCTTTATTTTTAATCCGTCATAATTTTCATATGTTTTTTCATCTATTGTGTATTCTTCTTTATTCATTTATAAATTATGTTGTAGTTTATATTCTAAGTTATTTATTTGTATTTCTAGATAAAAAATAGTCTTTCTTTGTGCTACTATAGATTTGTGACAAATTCCTGCAAATATATTACTATTAAGTCTATTTTGCCTATGTTCTAATTCTTGTCGTTTTTCTATAATTACTTCAATAAGTTTTTGTCTATATTCACTATTCTTGTTATTCATTGTATTTTTAAGTATTTAATATATTTATATTCTATTTTAGATATATTATTTATTAATTGATCTAATTTTTCATTATCAGTCTTTGTGATATTAAGTTGTTTATATTCCGGATATAATTTATTTAATTTTCTTCTTATTTTTCTTAATTTTCTACTTGTATGTTTCTTACCGTGTTTCTTATTATCCATAGCTTGGTTATTGATTATAGAAATTTAAATGCAAAAACTAAAACATATAATTATCCAATACCAAATAAAATACTAAAAATAAGACAAATACAAGGATATAATTATTTTAGCAAATTTGATTGTAAATCAGGATTTTATCACTTAAAACTAGAAGAAGAATCTAAAAAACTAACAGCATTCACTGTACCACAAGGATTTTATGAATGGAATGTATTACCATTTGGATATAAAAACGCACCAGGTAGATATCAACACTTTATGGACAATTACTTTAAACAAATAGAAAATTGTGTAGTGTACATTGATGATATATTATTATATTCCAAAACACAAGATGAACATATAAGATTACTAGAAAAATTTATACACATAATAGAATATTCAGGTATAAGTCTAAGTAAAAAGAATGGGTTCCTTGTCAAACGATTTTCTAAATCATTCTATTGATTAATTAATATGGAATTAATGTTTTTAAGACATTTTTCAAAGGAATTCTTGAAGAACCCATGATCCCCAAATTCTCAAAATTGGCCTATGATGTGGGTCTTTGTGAATATGATCTCTATTGGTGAAATTATGTTTAGATTAGATTGTATTGATGTTTCCTATTATTATCTATACTTATTCATGTTGAATTGTTGGTATATCGATGAGTTGAGGATTATGGCCTTATGGGCAAAACTATTGGTTGATCCCTTTGTTTATAGAAATGTACTAGATTGTGTTTATGTTATTGAATTACATTGTTGATTCCTATTACTATATTTCAATTGATTATGAATTGTTGAGGATTGATCCATGGTGATCATGGCTTGGAGAATTGGTAAGTTGACCTAACTTCTAGTACATAGTATGAGAATTTATGTTTTGTGGTTTGATCCTCTTATGGTGGAGGTGTTCACTTCTTGTCTATCTATGCATGGTGAGATCATGGCCTTGAAGACAATAGATGTGAAGTGAATTGATGATTATGATACATATGTTTATGAAGTTATGCTATGAAGGTTATGTATAAAATCCTCAATGCTAGCATGATGTTTAAAGTGTGTTGATGATGAGGAGTATATTGTGAATGATAATGTTAGGGATAAGGTGTGGTCTACATGATTGATTATGTTAGGTACTATTGTGGAATGACCCCTACCTATATGACCCCTATATGAATGTTTGATCATATATATGTTAGGAGTACCTATTCAATGTTGAATGTGTCCTTCTCTCCGATGATGAAGTGTGGGTGTGTGGTCTAGAAACCCTAACGGCTTTATTCCTGAATTGCTCATGAATTGGGGACATTGTGAATGTGTTGTGATCCCTTTAAGGGAAGAACACTCAATATCAATGTTGTTGCTAATATGGCACTATGAGGACCAATATGCACACACACACTCTACATGTATAGCTATGAATATGATTTGTTATGCTATCTATTGAAAGGTTAACACTTATATGCACCCTTAAATCCTATTATGCATGTAAAATGTATGATTAGCAAGGTATGAATATGTGTTGTATAAAGGTGTTTATGTGAAAGGCTTTCTCAAATATGTACACACACATGAATGAATGAATAAGGTTTATGATAATCTAGTGAAAGTGAGTCTCTTGAAAGGTTTGCTCAATTGTACTCTAAACTAGACTATGTTATGAATATGGTATGATTATGTGAATGGTCATTCTGTAGGTTCTACGATGAAAGGTCATTGTCATCTTAGAAACCTTTGAGCGATATGATATGAGAGATTAAGTCCCTAAAGCCTTCTTTATGAACTAATCTTAAATAAAGGCCTAAAGATGTTTAAAAAGGGAGTTAGAGCTTAGCACCGAGTGAACATGAAAAATGAGTGTTGGGGCTTCACGTTTAGCAAGTCCGGCTTTCCACAAGAGAACCTTCACGTTTTGCAAGTTCGGGTTCCTAACATAAATGTTGTTTCATGAGATAGTAACCTCCACGGTTAGTAAGTCAAGGTTTTCTAGTAGCAATCTCCTTTTAACATAACTACGTGCCCCCGTAGGTATTAGCTTAGTGGATCCACTAGATGACTATTATGTATGTAGGTCCTACTTTGGCAAGTAGTACCCTCTCTTTTCGGTGTGAGAGTAGAACACCGAATTCCATGTAGCTCACATGGTCTATGTCGGTTATGGCAATTTCTCCTTAAAGTTCAGAAATGAACTAAGATAAGAATGTGAACTCTAGTCATGATTTCTTGAATAGTTACTTAGTGTAGGTAGGACTATGGACCCTACTTATGCATTGCACAAGTGTACTCTAAGGGAGGTTATGATTAGGCTCTTTATGTAATGAAGACTATGGTCTATGTATGTTAATATGAAAGCATGTTAAGGTTTACTTTACTTATGTGAAGACATGAAGTATGTTTATGCATGTGAATTACACTCATGACTTCTTAATAGGTTTACTTAGTATATGTGGGGTATGCGACTCCATGTGTACAATGCACAAGTGAGCTTTTGAAGGGTTTGTGATGGTGGCTTACCTATGATATGAACTAAATGGGTTATGACTAATGATGTAGTAAAGAATGAGTCCTTATATGATGTTATGAAGTATGTTTGTCTTATGTCTAATGTTAAATGAAGATGTTATGATTTGTTGAATATGATGTGCCTAGTCTTTGGTGGTTTCCTAGGAACACTTGGTGGGAGTAGTATTATGGGATGCTACGTGCACATTGCACTAGTGTGACTTGGGGGTTGTCTTTGGTGATGGTGCCTTTGTGCAGACTATTTCTTATGGTGTGCTTACGACTCTATGAATATATGTGGTTGGATTGTTGAAGGCTATATGTAAGTTCATTTTGATAACCTTAAGGTGATTCATTGCACCAAGTATTCCCTAAGGGTTGCTTGAGGAAAGGAGTTAAGATAAAGAGGAAGGTAATGTTTGTATGCATTGAATGTGCCTAAAATGATATAAATGGTTCTATGTGCTATTATGAATGGTTTCCATGTGTATGATGATGTATGTGGTTTATATTGTGCTTATGTACTAAATGTTCTTGATGTTTCTCTAAAAAGGCATGATGCATAGTTTCCAACTAAATGTCCTTTTAAGAGCATGTTTTGCATGGTTATCTTACTTAGTGCATTCTTGTACTAACACCATTCTTCTTCATCTTTTTACACCAAGGGTAGGTGATGGTGACTAAAGGGCCTTTCCTAGAAGTGATGAGCTTGGCTTACTATTCCCAAGTACGGGTGTGTCCTTAAAGATTCAAGGACCTTTAAGTTAAAGAGTTTCCTTAAGTTCTATGTACTGGATAGTAGTTTCTTTTGTATTGTAAGGGATGTGTCCCTCTTGTGTTGTAGTCATGTTTTAAGATGGCTACCTTGAGACGTAGTACTCCAATTTTTGTATTAAAGGTTTAATGAGGTTAATTTTATGTCTTGTGTTATATATTATGAAAATGTTTTCAATTTTCTGCTATTTTTCTATAATAAATGCTATGACGAATGCTAAGCGCTTGTATAAGACCTCCGAGAGGTCAAATACGCCAGTAATGACTAGGGGGTGCTCTCGGGTCGTTACAATTCACTATAGCCACATAGGAAGTATAGAACTCCCTCACCATCTCTTCGCTATATCTGCCTGCATTTTCTGCCATCCACTAACATATGTGCTTCTTATAGAGTTCAGAAATGGTGGGCACACTGTGGAGGCTCCAAGTCAACACCCTACACTCCTCAGTAGTAGCCCGATTAATATTCCAATGTTCATGCTAAGATTTCCCGTCAAAGTAGATCTAAAACTAACCTTCGACTCACCACATGTTTGTCTTGGTGGAGATGTATACCGACTCAACTCTAATACTAAGGGGATAATGAGCTTCACTCTAGCTAGTGTCATCGGAAGCTGAGGCCAGTGTGCCGATGGAACAAGAACTGGAATGTGACTCTGAGCTGAATTGTGACTCTCCTGCAGGCTGGGCCCCCTTCTCAAACTGGGGGAACTGACCTCGACCTCACCATCCGATGTTATAACCTACCTAGACCTATCCCTCGAGGTGGCAGATGTAGTGGGTGAGCCTTTAGTGGTCTCCGGGACATACTTGTCACCACTAGACTCATCAAGAAGTCGTAGAGACGGGCCAACCGACTTGGAATTTTCTCTACTCGAGTAGACGGTGCTTGTTTTGGCGCCATTCAACCTATGGGAGACTAGTAGTGATCAATGAACTAAAAAAGAACAAAAGATAAATTTTAGAACAAAAACTGAAGTTAGAAAAAAAATAAAAAAAGTAGACAGTAGTTGTTTTAGGATCTAGGGTGGGTACCTACGGACCGTTGATGGAATGACTAGCCGTTAGTCCCCTTTGTAGGTCAAGAAGAAATTTTTCAAGTGTCTAAAGTTTGAACCACGGTCGTGTAGAACGGTTCATCAATCAAACGACGTACTGTAGTCCATGCTGTGGTTCACAACTTGGGCTACTGTGATGTCACTAGGAACGACAGACCTCAATTGATGGTCCATAAGTTTACCCATGGTCCGTGGATCGAGGTCATTGACCAATACTACTTCTTCTATGATTCACTTAACAACACACACACATCAATTTCGAATCATAACTTCTATACAACATCTAAAATATGCATTTCAACACACTTACTTGGTATTCTATCATCCCTAGGGCTTCAATCATGTAATTTATTCTTTCAAACAACAATACTTTGAAACCCCAAGTCAATAACTTCAACTAAACATATAAATCCCACTATTCAGATTCATTCTCAACGCACTCACAATACAATCGTCCCAAGGGTAAAATAGAACTAGTTATATGCATTACACATTTAATTTATACCCAAGGTCAAGTAAAACTTTGTGAGTTCAACATAGATAATGAAAAGTTTAAAGTTCTTGAAATTGCTTACCCTACAAGTAATGCAAAGTTGGTGACTGTGTTTGCAGTTATTCTTTTGTACCATATTCAATCTTTGACACCAAACCCGAACCTTGCTTCTTGTTGGAGGAAGGAGAATAGATAAGAAATTTTTTTTTGTGAAAATAAGGGAGGAAAAATGGAATAAAATCTGGGAGATTAAGTGAGGGATTCTTGGGGGGGTAGAAAATTGAGTTATTATAATAGTTATTTGGGGAAATGGAGGGTTGAGAATGCGTAGGGGTGGTTATTTTGAGAGTTGTAATGGTTGGGGAAGAACAAGGGAAATGGGGAATGTTATAAATATGAAGAATTTTAAAAGAAAGGGATCCGGGTCGGGTCGACTGTAACCCTAGGTTGGATTCACAAAACGCTGTCAACAGTCTGTGTATCAATCGACGTTCAATCGATGGGTTTCGTAGTACTCCTTGACACAGTGATTTTTAGAAAACATATCTGGGATCTATAGTCGCTATCTTTGGTCTGTTCATTGAACGACGGACCGAAAATGGGGACCATAGACTACTGCAACATCCCTTATTTTTGAAGTTTTTCCTTTGCTTTCCTGCACATTTAGCAAACATTAGGACTTCCTTTTCCATTTTGTTGAATCTATTTGGACACGGACCCTATTCTAGCCAATCTCTAAAAACAACAAGAAAAACTACACTTCTTTATAAGAAAAGAAAGTTGAAAGTAAGTGAAAATAAACAAACATTCCTCTGATTGGCTAGATATTACATCTTGGGTTGTCTCCCAAATAGAGCTTGATTTAATGTCGCGGGACGATGCAGACACCTTTATTACTCAAACTTCATCAAGCCCCACTTCTCTATCACGACATTAACATTCTCATATTGTTCCAAGTATATCTTTATCCGCTGATCATTCACCTAGAATTAGTCACATTGAAAGGCCTGGTCTACTTTGACTTGAGCTTGCTAGGTAACAGGCGCAACCTTAAGTGAAATAAGAGTACCAAATCACCGGGAGTAAGTTCTTGTTTGTCGATCTTTTGATCATGGTACTTCGACATCTTCTCCTTGTACAAGGCTGAAATTTCATATGCTTTTAGGCAAAATTCATTAAGCTAATTCATCTCATTCAATCTTTGACTTGATGCGGCTCCCCATTCCAATTTAGCTTCTTGAATGCCCATATCGCTTTGTGCTCTAACTCTATAGGAAAATGACATGACTTCCCATTTACAGGTTGGTAGGGGGACATACCTATGTGAGTTTTGAATGTAGTGCGATAAGACCATAGAGCATCATCAAGCCTTCTTGACCAATCAGTTATGTTGGCATTCATAGTCTTCGCAAGGATTTGCTTTATCTCTATATTCGACACTTCAACTTGCCCACTTGTCTGCGGACGATAACGAGTTGCTACGCTATGAAGAACACCATACTTCGCAAGCAATGCCTTGAACAAGTAATTACAAAAGTGAGAACCTCCATCGCTGATTCTTTTTTCAGGAATGCGCCGACGCTTTTTCCGTCATTGTTTGAAAGTGCAACTGCTTCCACCTGTTTAGATACATAGTAAACCGCTACAAGAATATATTTCATCCCATTCAAAATAAAAAATGGACCCGCGATGTCAAGACCCCAAACATCAAACTACTCAATCACTAGTATCAGGTTCATTGGTAGTTCTTGCTTCTTTGAAATTCCTACATCTCGTTGACATCGATCACAAGACTTTGTGAAATCATGAGCATCTTGGTGGATGGTAGGCAAGTAATACCCACACTGAAGGATTTTATGAGCAATCTGGATATCCCTATGGTGCCCACCAATATGTGATTAATTACATGCCACTAGTATACTCATCATCTCAACGTCGAGCACACAACGACGGATAATCCAATCAGCGCAAACAAGAAATAAGTAAGGCTCTTCCCAAAAGAATTTCTTCATATCAGACATGAACTTTCTCCTTTAGTGAAATGATAGATCCTTTAACACTGTGTATCCTAGAAACACTATAATGCAGATTTCAGAGGTTGCAGGTGGAACCGACGGGCACCACCCATAGACAATAGGTGGGATCCGTGTATAGCCACCTGCAGCTCCCTTCTAAAACCTAGGAGAAAAATATTCTATTGCACGACCCACGGCTGGACTCACGGACCGTATGTCAGACCACGGGCCGTGGTCCTATTCCATGGATCGATACCCCAAGGAATAAGGTCATAAGAAGCATCAAACATATGTTCATCACGGAACACATCAATAAACTCAACTCCATCTTCTAGCTTAATCATAGCTTCCTCCACTAATCTGGACAAGTGATCGGTGACTTGATTTTATGTTTTGTTTCTATCATTCACCTCAAAGTCGAACTCTTGCAGCAATAATACCTATCTAGTCAATCTCAATTTTGCATACTTCTTAGCCATAAGATACCTAAATGCGGAATGATCGACATGGAAAATTACTTTAGTTCCAAGTAAATAGGATCTAAACTTCTCAAATGCGAAAACCACAACAAGCAATTCTTGTTCAGTCACAGTATAGTTCTTTTGAGGCAACATTTAAAGCTTTTTTCGCATAGTAGATAGGATGAAGAATATTCTCTTGCCTCTGCCCTAATAATACACCAAGCGCTACCGCACTTGCATCACATATCACTTCGAACTGTTCTCCCCAATTCGGTGAAATAATGATATGTGCGGAAGTCAACTTCTCTTTCAATTCCCAAAATGCTCTCTGACATGCATCATCAAACTCAAACTTAGACTCCTTCTCGAGTATCTTGCACAAAGGGTGTGCAATTTTTGAGAAATCCTTTCTAAACCACCGGTAGAAACCTTCATGCCGTAGAAAACATCGAATACCTTAAATTTAGCTCTATCTACTTAAATTCCTTTCTATGAAGTCCGATGACCCAGAACTATACTCTTTTAGCATAAAGTGACATTTTTCCTAGTTGAGCACAAGATTCCACTATTCACTACCCATGATCCTAAGTATAAATTGGGCTAGAGGCAACTAACCATGATCCCAAAGGAAGAAGGATAAGAGGCAACTACCCATGAACCTTTATAGTTAGGCAAGTGTCGACTCCCCATGTCTTTAAAAGTAATCTATAAGATGTAAAAATGTTATGATGAATGATTATCTTGGATTGTTGCTTGAAATACCTTCCATGATGAGTAAGACTAGTGGCGGCGACCCAAATCTTGACTAAGGATGAGTTGAGGTTACTTCAAGAAGTACTCCTCATAAGTTATGATCATTAATGATATGCATTGATTATGCTTTATGAGTTATGTTGTCTAATGATTATGATTATGTTATGTTATGTCTATGTAGGTTATCATATTTAGTACATTATTGTACTAACACATAGCCTTGCCTACATTTCTTATCTAAATATAGGGTCTGGTGATCTAGATTCTCATCTGTATGGCCAGGATCGTTAGTAAAAGCACGACTTAAAGATTGGTGAGTCCTCATAGCATTCGAGGATTTGACCACTATTTTCCTTATATTCTTTTATTTTAGTTCGTGAACATTGATGTATGGGTTGTGTCCCTAGATTCCATTGTTATAGATGGTTTTTTAGACAAATGTAATAGACTTCCCCTTTTGAAATGCCAACTTTGATTGTGTTGAAAATGATTTAAATTCTCCTGAAATTCTATTATCTTGGTTATGAAAGCTAAGTGGCTTATATGAGGTCCCTCGGGGTCTTGTACACCATGTTAGATCTACGGGGAACTCCTAGTTCATGACAAAGTTGGTAATTAGAGCGCAAGGTTTAGAATGGTTCTAGGCTGCCTAAAAACCACGTAAGTAGAGTCTTGTTCACTAGTGTCAAGCCCGCCACATTTATGAATTATAGGCTACAAGAGGTTTAGGAAACTTCACTTATTTCTTCACTCTAAGTCATGCGATAGAATTTTACTCTATAATGTTTCCCTCTTATTCCTTACGCGATGGTCTACAAGATATAACTACTCGGAAGAGATTTTCTAGAAGGAATGAATGACAAAATGAGAGTCAAGAAGCTCCTCCTCAAGCTTCGACGTACTCGTTGGTCGAGCAAGTGACTAATGCTGAGTATAGCATTACTTTTCATGTACTAGCTCAAGCAGTGATGACCCAAGCCAATAGAGAGGTTGCGGTCCCCGTGAACCCAAATGTCGGTACGACGGCATCTAGAGTGAGGGATTTTACTAAGATGAATCCTCTGGAATTCTTTGGTTTTAATCTTGAGGAAGACCCTCAAGAGTTCATCGATGAGGTTTACAAGGTGTTAGCTATTATAGGAGTGATGCCAGTGGAGAAGGCGGAATTGGCTGCTTATGAACTTAAGGGTTTTGCTCAAATTTGGTTCAACCAATGTAAGGAAGCAAGACCGGTAGATGCGGGTCCAATAGAATGGTTCACGTCTACTTTTCTTTGATAGATTCTTTCCTCTTGAGATGAGGGAGGTTAAGGCTCTTGAGTTTATCAATCTCCAAAAAGGGAACATGAGTGTGAAATAATATGCTTTGAGGTTCACACAGTTGTCGAATTATGTTGCCTTTATAGTGGCAAACTCTAGGGCTAGAATGAGCATGTTTGTTTGAAGAGTATCCGAATAGGTTATGAAAGAATGTCGACCACTATGATTTTCCATGAAATGGATATTTATAGCCCTATGATTCATGGTCCACAAATTGAGGACGAAAAGCTTAAGGAGAAGTCAAGGGAACTAAAGAGGGCAAGAACTGATGATGGTAACTCTTCATACTCTAGCTCCAGTGGATGTTGTCGTTCAATGTTTCGATAAAGGTTTTTCGAACAAGTTTCTTCTAATATTCCTCCAAGATTCAACAATGACAGGGCGTCTAACCCAAAGCCTCAAGGACAAAATAGTAGTGGTTCTCTATTGCCTACTTGTGCTAAGTATGGAAGAAATCATGAGGGTAAATGTCTAGCGAGTTTCAATGCTTACCATGGTTGTGGTAACACAGACCACAAGATAAGGAATTGTCTTTCAGTTTATAAGAATGAAGGAGATAGTCATTGTAGGGCTCAACCCTATCCTTCTTCCAGTCAGACTGGTTTGGGTTTGAATGCTCCTAAGCAAAATAAGTTCTACTCACTTCAAACTCGTGGTGAACAAGAGGGTTCTCCCGATGTGGTTACCGGTATATTGAAAGTTTTCCAACTTGATGTTCATGATTTACATTATCCCGATGCTACATTGTTTTTTTTATGCCATATGTGGCTATGAGATTTGATGTTCTCCTAGATGTGTTGTTAGATCCTTTTTATGTCTCTACCCCTGTTGGTGATTCTGCTTTGGTTAAGAGGGTCTATAGAAGTTTTCCCGTCACCTTATCCCATAGAGTTACTCTTGTCGATTTGGTAGAGCTTGATATGCTAGATTTTGAGGTTATCATTGGTATGGATTCGCAGCACTCTTATTATGCCTCTATTGATTATAGAACCCATGTAGTCAAGTCTCTGTTTCCGAATTAGCCTATCCTAAATGGAACGGGGAAATTCTATGCCTAAGGGTCAATTTGTTTCGCTCCTTAAAGCTAGAAAGATGACTTCTAAGGGTTGCATTTACCATTTAGTTAGTGTGAGGGATGTGGATTTTGAAACCCTATTATTGAGTCGGTACCCATTGTGAATGAGTTTCCAGATGTGTTCCTAGATGATCTACCCGGTATTTCTCCCGAAAGAGAAATAGACTTCGGTATTGACCTTCTCCTAGCTACGCAACTTATTTCTAATCTTCCTTATAGAATATCTCCAATAGAACTTAAGGAGTTGAATGAACAATTGAAAGACTTTTTGGCAAAGGGTTTCATCCCACCAAGTGTATCCCTATGTGGTTCTCCAGTTTTGTTTGTTAGAAAGAAGGATGGTTCTCTCCGAATGTGTGTAGACTACTTGCAATTGAATAAGGTTATAGTTAAGAATAAGTATTCTCTTCCAAGGATAGATGATTTGTTTGACCAACTTCAAGGAGCGAGTTACTTTTCTAAGATTGACCTCCGGTCGAGTTATCACCAATTTAGGGTGAAGGAAGAAGATATTCCAACAACTACTTTTAGAACCCGATATGATCATTTTGAATTTTGGGTATGTCTTTTAGTTTGACTAATGAACCAACGATATTTATGGATTTGATTAAAAGGGTGCTTAGACAATACCTTGATATATTTGTAATTGTGTTCATTGATGATATACTGATTATTCAATAAGTGAGTTTGATCATATCAATGATTTGAGGATTGTGTTGCAAATTCTTAAGGAATGACAACTCTTTGCAATGTTTAGCAAATATGAATTTTGGCTAAGATCCATGACTTTTATAGGTCATATTCTTTCAAGTAAGGGTATTAAGGTAGATCCTATTAATACATATACGATCAAGAGTTGGCCTAGACCTCTATCCCCCTCGAATATTAGAGCTTCTTGTGTTATATTATGAAAAAGTTTTAAACTTTCCACTATTTTTCTATAATAAATGTTATGAAGAATGTTAAGGGCTTCTATAAGACCTTCGAGAGGTCGAATATGCCAGTAATGACCAGGGGGTGCTCTCGGGTCGTTACAAATCACTATAGACGCATTGGAATTATAGAACTCCCTCACCATCTCCTCGCTATATCTGCCTGCATTTTCTGCCATCCAATCACATATGTGCTTCTTAAAGAGTTCAGAAATGGTGGGCACAATATGGAGGCTACAAGTCAACACCCAACACTTCTCAGTAGTGGCCCGAGCAATATTCCAATGTTCATTCTAAGATTTCCCATCAAAGTAGATCTGAAACTAACCTTCGACTCACCACATGTTTGGCTTGATGGAGATGTATACCAACTCAACTCTAATACCAAGGGGATAATGAGCTTCACTCGAGCTAGTGTCATCAGAATCTTTCGCCGGTGTGCCGATGGAACCAGAAATGGAATGTGACTCTGAGCTGAATTGTGACTCTCCTGCAGGCTAGGCCCCCTTCTCAAACTGGGGGAAGCGACCTCGACCTCACCATCCGATGATATAACCTACCTAGACCTATGCCTCGACGTGGCAGATGTAGTGGGTGAGCCTCTAGTGGTCTCTGGGACATACTTGTCACCACTAGACTCATCAAGAAGTCATAGAGACGGGCCAACCGACTTGGAATTTTATCTACTCGAGTAGACGGGTGCTTGTTTTGGCGCCATTCAACCTATGGGAGACTAGTAGTGATCAATGAACTATAAAAGAACAAAAGATAAATTTTAGAACAAAAACTCAACTTAGAAAAAAAATAAAAAAAAGTAGACAGTAGTTGTTTTAGGATCTAGGGTGGGTACCTACGGACCGCCGATTGAATGACTAGACGTCAGTCCCCTCTGTAGGTCAAGAAGAAATTTATTAAGTTTCTAAAGTTTGAACCACGGTCGTGTAGAACGGTTCATCGATCAAACGACGTACTATAGTCCATGTCATGGTTCAAAATTGGGGCTACTGTGATGTCACTAGGAATGACAGACCTCAATTGATGGTCCATAGGTTTATCCATGGTCCGTGGATCGAAGTCGCTCACCAATACTACTTCTTCTATGATTCCCTTAACAACACACACATCAATTTCGAATCATAACTTCTATACAACATCTAAAATATGCATTTCAACACATTTACTTGATATTCTATCATCCCTAGGGCTTCAATCATGCAATTTATTCTTTCAAACAATAATACTTTGAAACCCCAAGTCAATAACTTCAACTAGACATATAAATCCCATTATTCAGATTCATTATCAATGCACTCACAATACCATCGTCCCAAGGGTAAAATAGAACTAGTTTTATGCATTAAACATTCAATTGATTCCCAAGGTCAAGTACAACTTTGTGATTTCAACATTGATAATGAAAAGTTTAAAGTTCTTGAAATCGCTTACCTTACATGTAATGCAAAATTGGTGACTGTGTTTGCAGTTATTCTTTTGTACCATATTCAATCTTTGACACCAAACCCGGACCTTGCTTCTTGTTGGAGGAAGGAGAATAGATAAGAAAAAGATTTTTGTGAAAATTGGGTAGGAAAAATGGAAGAAAATCTGGGAGATTAAGTGAGGGATTCTTGGGGTGGGGGGGGGTAAGAAAATTGAGTTATTATAATAGTTATTTGGTGAAATGAAGGGTTGAGAATGTGTAGGGGTGGTTATTTTGATAGTTGTAATGGTTGGGGAAGAACAAGGGAAATGGGGGATGTTATAAATATGAAGAATTTTAAAAGAAAGGGGTCTGGGTCGGGTCGACTGTAACCCTAGGTTGGGTTCACAAAACGTTGTCAATAGTCTGTGTATCAATCGACGTTCAATCTATGGGTTTCGTGGGTCTCCTTGACACAGTGAATTTTAGAAAACATATCTGGGATCTACCGCCGCTATCTTTGGTCTGTCGATTGAACGACGGACCGTAAATGGGAATTTAGGAGGAACAAAGAATTACTAAAAGCATGTTTTAGAGAAGGAATAGATACACCCATAGAAATATA
The DNA here is from genome assembly GCF_900185275.1 of Solanum verrucosum. Classification (NCBI taxonomy): domain Eukaryota; kingdom Viridiplantae; phylum Streptophyta; class Magnoliopsida; order Solanales; family Solanaceae; genus Solanum; species Solanum verrucosum. The sequence goes on from NW_026020374.1 coordinate 49,530, forward strand.
CTTAGCAGATGATTGGATCATACAACCTATAGAAAAAAGTATAATAAGTGTAGTAGAAGGTAAGCTCATATACCAAAAATTTAAATTCATAATAAGTTCTAATAAAAGAAAATATAGAAATATATCAAAGAACCCAAGATATAATATGTAGAATATATTCTAGAAAATATAAAAGAAATAATCAAATAAATACCCTTGAAAAATGAATATTATGATAAAGCCTTCTGTACTTAAAAGCATGACGAATTTCGCCCCAAAAAATGGTTTCAGAGTTATGGATAAAAAGAAAAATAAGAAAAATAAGAACAAAATTAAACAAATTTTATCCAGAATATAAACAACTCAATATCATAAAAATTGATAACGATAAATTAGATCAATTAATAGATAATATATCTAAAATAGAATATAAATATATTCAATATTTAAAGATACAATGAATAATGAGAATAATGAATATAGACAAAAAAACTTACTGAAATAATTATAGCAAAAAGACAAGAATTGAGACATAGGCAAAATAGACTTAACAGTAATATATTTGCAGGAATTTGTAAAAAATCTATAGTAGCACAGAGAAAAGATATTTTATATCTACAAATACAAATAGAAAACTTAGAATATAAACTACAACACAATTTATAAATGAATAAAGAAGAATACGCAATAGATGAAAAAACATATGAAGATTATGACGGACTAAAAATAAATATAATATTTTCTAATCTAGGAAGAAGATATAAGAAAATAGGTGACAATCTAAGTTTAATGTTAGAAAAAGAAACAGTAAAATTAGAAGATAGTTTAACTGCTATGATAAGAATAACAAAAGAAAATTAAGAAATAGATAGAAAAATGGAAATTGAAAAAATAAAACAACAAGCAAAAAAGGAAGTACAACAATTAGAAGAAGTAAAAAATACTAAAATAATATAACTAGAAAAAGAGATGGCAATATTGAAAGAAATGTATGAAATTAAACAAAAAGAAAAAGAACAAAAAATAAAATTAGCAAATGAGATAAATAAATTTAAAGAAAAATTACAATTAGAAGAACTAGAAGAAAAAAAAGAAAACCAAGATAATTTACCTGAAATAGGAATTGATGAAATAAATAATGATGATCTAGAAGAACAACATTAAGAAACAAGCGAAACATATACGGAACTTTTAGCAAATATAGATACAAAGAATTTAAAAGTAAATACAGGAGACGTAGACATGGATGAAAAATCAAGTACATCAGGAGTAAAAAATCAAAAAAATCCAAGATACTATAATACAAACTATGGACAATATGATAGAGAAAAAACTATGGGGGGTAAAAGATTGAATAAAAAATGGACACCTAAACCAATAACTGAACAACATAATTTTTTAGATTTAGACTGTGTAGTAGATATAAATAAAACAATCCAATTCTGGATGAGATATATATCAAAACAATTAATAGATAACAAAATAGGAATGATAGAAACACCAGGATATATAGAAAGAACACTTATAGGAATAGTAAAATTATGGCAACAAAATTTATGAGATGAAAGTTTAAAAACTTTAAGAAGTAATACAATATTTGATGGTGAAATAGCTACTACAACTATGGAAATATTATATAAATACGAAGTAGCTATAAGAAACGAATTTAGTAGTATGACAACAGAAGTAGAAGAACAAAATAAGGAAAAAATCATATACCAGAATCTAATGACAAAATTAGCAATATGTAACATGTGTTATATAGATGAATATACATGTGCATTTAGAGAATACTATTATAAAGGAACATATAGCATAGAAGAAAGTAAAGAAATAATAAAATTATATTTTACAAAATTACCAGAACATTTTAATTCAAAAGTAATAAAAAGTTGGAATGAAGTAGGATTAACAGATACCTTAGGAACTAGAATGAAATTCTTACAACGATGGTTTATAGAACTATGTGAAAAACATAAAGAAGAACTAAAAATGGAAAAAATATTGGTAAAAAACTTAGCATGTTGCTAAAATGAAACAACACCCCAATTCGGTTGTACAGACAGATACTATAAAAAGAAATATAATAAAAAATACATATCAAAATATAAATATAAAAAACCAAGAAGAAGATACTATGTAAAAAAACTATAACACTAAAAGACCATATAGACCAAAGAAGAAATTAACAGAATGTATTTGTTACAATTGTGGAAAATTAGGACATATAGCTAAAAATTGTACATTACCTAAAAATTCAAAGAAAAAACAAATATCATAAATACTGGTAGACAATGAAAAATATACACAAATAGAGTACATAAATTATGAATTAGAAAGTGTAGATAGTATATATGAATTATCAGAAAACAAAACAGACGAAATGGAAAACAATTCAGTAATAGAATCAGATAATGAATACTATATCAATGACTGAAACAGATATACAAATAATAACTAAACAAAAACATCAAGATGAAGAATCGGCAGAACAAAAAATAATATTTGATAATAAGATATTTGTACAAATAAAAGGAAAAGAATTAGACCTAAGCGTAGAAAAAATATTTGAAATACCAACTATAAGAAATTGGTTTAAACGACAAAAAGAAGAATATTATGTAGTAAGTCAAAGAGAACATATCATAGATTGCAAATACACCAAAGGAAAGGCTAAAATACCAATAATAAACAAACGAATAATCAATAAAGAAATAGAAGATATTAAGGCTAAAAATCAAATTAAAAATGTACATTTAGGAGGAACAGAGATATTAATAAAAACATGTTTTAGAGAACGAATAAATACACCCATACAAATATACTTAGCACATGATAGGATCATACAACCTATAGAAAAAAGTATAATAAGTGCAGTAAAAGGTAACCTCATATACCGAAAAATTAAATTCATAATAAGTGCTAACTACTCAGTAGCAATAAATGACTGGAATATAGATAAATCACTAGTATTATATTGGAAAATGTCAGGGATAGAACTAGCCCCAAAAAGTAAAATATTTACAGCTAGATGTAAAAACTTGTATGTTTTAACAACAAAACATAAGATAACAACAAAAAAAAAAAAAATTAAATAAAAATAGAAAATCCTTTTGAGAGAATATTTACAGTCATAGATAATAATGACTATAGTTATAATGAGATTGACATAGAAGAAGATTTAGAAATAGTAAAAGAAACATTAAGCACATCCAAAAGAATAAACTATGAAATACCCCAAATATCATAAAAAATGAGTACCTCAAGAAGAGTAGATAAAACTCCACAAAAATCAATAGAAGAAGAAATAAAACCATAACATTATTACATAACAGGAGTAATGGAGCAACGAAAATATCTAATATTAATAAATACAAGACAAGAAGAAAACTATATTACAAGAGAATTAGTAACAGAAGATGAAATAATTACTACTGAACAATTACGCCCTGAACTACCAAAGACATTAATATATACCGAAGAAACTACAGAAAAAGAAATAATCATTGGAGGAGTACTAATAGTAATAAAGTTTAAAGTATATCAAGGAGATAAAAATATCACTTTAGGAATAAAATGGTTAGAACAAGTAAAACCATATAATTTAGAAGACAAACAGTTAACAATAAATTAAAATAGAATAATAAATTCTGAATAAAAATGTAAACACATATAGTACAAAAAATAATAAATTCCGAAGAACAAATAGATACAAAAAGAAATTACAATCGTTTCTAGGATTAGTAAATAGTGTAATAGAATACATACCTAATTTAGCAGAAAATTTAAATTTTGATAATAAGGACCAAGAACAAATACGAAAAATAAAATCATTATATAAAAAATTACATAAACTATGCTTCCCAGATGAAAATAAAAAATCCACCTATATAGTAGAATCAGATGCAAGTGAAATGAACTACGGAGGAGTATTAGAATATAGATATAATAAGGAAAAAGTAGAACACCATTGCAGATATTATTCAGGAACATTTACAAATCCCGAAATAAAATGGGAAATAAATAGAAAAGAATTATATTCAATATATAAATGTTTATTAGCTTTTGAACCATTCATTGTATATAACAAATTTATTGTAAGAACAGATAATACGCAGGTAAAATGGTGGATAACAAGAAAGGTACAAGATTCAATAACGACCAAGAGATACAAAGACTAGTATTAAATATATTAAATTTTACATTTACAATAGAAATAATATGTACTAACAAGAATTTTATTGCAGATTACATCTCAAGACAAAGCTACACAGAGTGAAAATGAAAATACTATAGAAGAAATACCCAAAGTTATGAACCTACTTTGCACAAAAGTAGAAAATATTGACAAAGTGCTACAACAAATAAAAAGTCAACAGCATGACTATAAAAATGCGGAGCTAAGTCGATCAGAAGACTTAAAATTCCATAGCTATAAGGTGACGTTGGGAAATACCTAAAAACTCATAATGATTTGTTACATGCAGCTACAGGAAGCACATCTGCAACAAGAGAAGAAAAAACCAGATATGTTAATACTAATATGAATAAAATATTCGAAAAATCGTTTATGCCAAAAAACCAAAAAGATCCATTATTCATACCACCTCAGCTAAACACATATAAAGAAAGCCTAGGACAAAACAAAAAAAACTTATAACCATATAACCAGAGCTTACATAGAAAACATCCACAAAATACAGACTTTCCTAAACCAAAATCCAAGATCCAAAAATACAAAAAACCCCTATGAAGATTATATCACACAAAATCTACAGGGATATAACAAGCTGATTGCACAACCAAGAACAAGTACAAATCTAGTAGGAACTTGCTACAACTATGGATTACTAAGTATCGTATATACCCAAACAGGAGATGAGATATCAACGATACCAAAGTTACATAAAGCATTTATGCATTATAAAAGGATAACTAAAGGAACACTCTTTTATATAAAATTCTATTCAGCACCAGTAGAAATATTGTATGATGAAATTAAACCTATCATACAAGTTATAAAAATTGGATTGACTAGAGAAATGATAATACCAGAAAAAATAGAACGACAAGACTAGATACAAAAGATCGAGATACCAGAATTCTATGCAAGAAAAAGAATTATTGGAATAGCTACTATTTTAAATGAATTAACAACCAATTATTTAAATGGATACTAAGCTTATTAAAACCAGAACAACAACCAACTATAAGAGCGATACGGAAGAATTTTATTTCACCAGAGATAATGAAAAAATATTGCAAGACTATTGGACACAGATACCCAGATCACCAATGTTCAAAGTGTTATGGAGAAGATAACGTAATTTCAGCTGTCCAGTTAGAATAAAGAGTCACCAGACAAGATAAGAAGCAAGACTGACAAAAGATGACAAGATAAATTAATGTTGTTTGTCTTATTGTAAAAATAAGTTAGTGGAGTAGGAATATGTAAATTAAGTAAAGACAAGTGTAAAGTGGTAGGTGTGCATTATTAGTAAAGTGGTAGGTATACATTATTAGTATGCATTATTAGTAGACAAGTGTAAAGTGGTAGGTGTGCATTATTAAAGTAAAGTAGTGTGCGGACAAATGAAAAGTAGAAATAGTATAGGACAGATGTAAAAATAGTAGAGGACATATGTAAAGTATAGAAACATCTCTACTTGTATAAATAGAGAGTCATTAGGCACATCTAAGGTAAGACTTTCTCGACAGAAAGCAAGCTTCTTTGTTAACAAAAATATTTCAATAAAATATTAAGTTTCCAATCTAAGATATGGATCAAAATACAACAGAAACTACACTCATAGAAAAATAGCTATATCTATTTATGATTATTCATAGCTAAATCTATTGATTCCTAAATATCATAGCATGATAAAATAAGTTTATATTAGTTAGTATATACTAGAATAATTTGAAGCATGTTTCTAGTTTGCTAACATGGGAAAAAAAAGGAAAAACTTCCAGAACTATGCCATCCTAAGGTTGAAACCGTAGGAAAGGAAAGCCGTGAAGGGAGTAAACAAAGTTGAGGCGCTGTTTAAGAAGAAAGTACCTTTGAAAGTACGGTGTTAGTAGTGACAAGAAAGCATGGTTGAAAATAATCTAGTTTATAATAATCTAATATGAAAAATATTCACTGTGCATATGATATGAGGGAATTATTGATTAAGCAGCAGAACATTAATATGGCTACTTACCTACATGTTAAAATGATATTAACTTATGAAACATTGATTTTATATATTCTAAAAGATATAGAAATAATTGAATTAAAAAGAATAATATGGATAAAATATTTAACTTTGAAGACTTAGAACTAGCGACCCAAACCTGGTATGAAATAGATGAAATAGATATAGACCTAGAACGAATTCATATTAGCGATCTAGAATTAAAATACTCAGACTAATGATAAACTACGAATACCTCCAATATTGGCAAGCAACTATTGAAAATATAACCTTATTAGGAGACCTAATAAAAGAAAATATAGAAATATATCAAAGAACCCAAGATATACAATATATAGAATATATTCTAGAAAATATAAAAGAAATAATCAGATTAATACCCTTGAAAAAGGAATATTATGATAAAGCCTTCTATACTTAAAAGCATGGTGAATTCCGCCACAAAAAATGCGCTTCCCTGCATATTTACAAAACATTAGGGCTTCCTTTTTACATTTTCTTGACTCTATTTGGGCACGGAGCCTATTCTATCCTATTCTAGCCAATCTCTAAAAACAACAAGAAAAACTACACTTCTTTATAAGAAAAGAAAGCTGAAACTAACTGAAAATAAGCAAACATTCCTTTGATAGGCTAGATATTACATCTTGGGTTGCCTCCCAAATAGAGCTCGATTTAATGTCGCGGGACGATGCAGACATCTTTATTACTCAAACTTCATCAAGTCCCACTTCTGTATCACGACATTAACATTCTCAGATTGTTCCAAGTATATCTTTATCCGCTGATCGTTAACCTTGAAGTAGTCACTTTGAAAGGCCCAGTCTACTTTGACTTGAGCTTGCTAGGAAACAAGCGCAACCTTGATTGAAATAACAGTACCAAATCACCGGGAGCATGCTCTTGTTTGTTGATCTTTTGATCATGGTACTTCGACATCTTCTCCTTGTACAAGGCTGAAATTTCATATGCTTTTAGGCAAAATTCATTAATCTCATTCATCTCATTCAACCTTTGACTTGATGCGGTGCCCCATTCCAATTTAGCTTCTTGAGTGCCCACATCGCTTTGTGCTCTAACTCTATAGAATAATGACATGACTTCCCATATACAGGTTGGTAGGGGGACATTCCTATGTGTGTTTTGAATGCAGTGTGATAAGACCATAGAGCATCATCAAGCCTTCTTGACCAACCAGTAATGTTGGCATTCATAGTCTTCGCAAGGATTTGCTTTTTCTCTATATTCGACACTTCAACTTTCCCACTTGTCTGCTGACGATAAGGAGTTGCTACGCTGTGAAGAACACCGTACTTTTCAAGCAACGCCTTGAATAACTAATTACAAAAGTGAGAACCTCCATCGCTGATCATTTCCCTTGGTGTACCAAATCTGGAGAAGATATTCTTTTTTCAGGAATTCACCGACGCTCTTTCCTTCATTGTTTGAAAGTGCAACTGCTTCCACCTGTATAGATACATAGTAAACCGCTACAAGAACATACTTCATCCCATTTAAAATAAAAAATGGACACATGATGTCAAGACCCCAAACATCAAACAGCTCAATCACGAGTATCAGGTTCATTGGTAGTTCTTGCTTCTTTGAAATCCCTCCATCTCGTTGACAACGATCACAAGACTTTGTGAAATCATGAGCATCTTGGTGGATGGTAGGCAAGTAATACCCACACTGAAGGATTTTATGAGCAATCTGGATATCACTATGGTGCCCACCAATATGTGATTAATTACATGCCACTAGTATACTCATCATCTCAACTTTGAGCACACAACGACGAATAATCTAATCAGCGCAAACACGAAATAAGTAAGGCTCTTCCCAAAAGAATTTCTTCATATCAGATATGAACTTTCTCCTTTAGTGAAATGACAGATCCTTTAACACTGTGTATCCTAGAAACACTATAATGCAGATTTCAGAGGTTGCAGGTGCCACCGACGGGCAGCACCCATAGACAGTAGGTGGGATCCGTGTATAGCCACCTGCAGCTCCCTTCTAAAACCTAGGAGAAAAATATTTGATGGCACGACCCACGGACCGTATGTCAGACCACGGGCTGTGTTTCTACTTCATGGATCTATACCCCATAAACCCCTTCTCTGAAAGCCAACCACCGTTGACATGACGGACTGTGGGTTAGTCAACGACCCGTCAGTTGGCCCCGTCATCTTTAAAGTCAGGGGTCGTTTGGTTTTTTCCTATGCGTTGGACCCCTAAACTACATTGTTTTAGTCAGTTTTATCCTAGCAACTTCATTAAAACCTACCCTAGTTAATTCATTTTCTAAACAGTCATCAAGCAGAACGAAAAGAAGGAGAAAGAGTCGACCAAGCCTTCTCCAAGAACGCGTAAAGTTTTCATCCAGATCCAGCCCCAAAATCAAAAGATTTCTTCGTGCAATTCGTCACCAGGTATGTGGGATTTCACTACTGCGCTCCTTTCACCCATTGGGTTCCTAGATTTCAGTCAAATTCTTGATTATCAGTAGAATATTTAGACCTAGGGTTTCTAGATTTTCAGATTATTGTTGTGTTTTAGCTGTTAGACTAATCCAAATTAGGCTATCCTATTTTTTGAGAAAATGTTGCTTAGTTGTTGGCATGAAACCTAGAACCCTAGTTTTGTAGATTCGTTTAGTTCATGAATTACACTTTCTAGGTAAGTTAATTCAGATTTACATCCCATGGTTAAGAATATTTCATTATTAGTAAATTAATGTTGAATTATCAGTTAGCATGTCAGTATTGTGAGATATTCAGTATTACAGAAATTCAGTTATAATGTGTTACTTACATAACCAATTGGTAGTAGGCCTAATACCGAGTGGACTAAGGGTCAGTCACTCTTATAGTCCTAGAACTATGTGCCCCCATAAGATACATCTCGTCTATGGGCAACATATTTAGTGATCACGCCAGTCATGCCTTTATACCCAGGCAAGGTATATTGGGTCCTCTCAATGGGGGGAAACATTGGACTTCACAGATAACTCTACGGGTTTTATGTCGGTTAACAGTAGCTCCCACAGTCAGATTCTATTGTATTGACCAGGTTATTAGTTGTAGTCAGTATTAGTCACAGTATTTCATGTGCTTGGTCATTGCATTCAGTTAATTCATTATTCTGTCCATTTCGGTATTTCCATTATGTTCAGATTATATCATTGCTCTTATTGCTTTGTTCAGTTATGTACATGTTGTTCAGTTTTATTCTATCATGCACGCTCAGTTCATTTCAAGTACTAACGTATACTCTGCACTACATCTTCTCGTGATGTAGGTTCATGTCCTCAGCATTCAGATCACGCATAGATCGGTTCCCAATCTCTTGTTCAGCAGTATCTGTGGTGAGTCCTCAGTCTTCGAGGACGATTGACATGTTATCTTTCTATTTTTCAGTCTTTCAATTTCAGTGTTGCTAGAGTTAGATGGGGACATGTATCAGCATCTCTAGTCATTTAGAAGTTTTTATTCAGACATAGTTAGATTTAGTTTTAGTTGAGTTTGATCTTTCAGTTGTTATTAAACTCAGTTTTATATATATTCAGATTTAGAATGGGTATTCCCCATCATTTTCCTTTAGGTCAAGTTTTAAGTTTCCACACGAAATTATCTTATTTAAATTATCTAGGTATGCTAATGATATGCAGCACAGTTAGTTTGGGGTCACTCGTGATCCTAAGTCCCGTGTTTACGTCCAGGGGGTAGCCTCGGGGTGTGACAGATCCGAAGGCACCGAATCATTTACCAAATAATTATGAAAGTTTGTGAACCAAGGAATAAGGTCATAAGAAGCAGCCAATATCTGTTCATCACGGAACACATCAATAAACTCAACTCCATCTTCTAGCTTAATCATAGCTTCCTCCACTAATATGGGCAAGTGATCGGTGACTTGATTTTATGTTATGTTTCTATCATTAACCTCTAAGTTGAACTCTTGCAGCAATAATACATATCTAGTCAATCTCAGATTCGCATACTTCTTAGCCATAAGATACCTGAATGCGCAATGATCGGTATGGAAAATGACTTTAGTTCCAAGTAAATAGGATCTAAACTTCTCAAATGCGAAAACCACAACAAGCAATTCTTGTTCAGTTACAGTATAGTTCTTTTGACCAATATTTAAAGCTTTTCTCGCATAGTATATAGTATGAAGAATATTCTCTTGCCTCTGCCCTAATACTACACTAAGCGCTACCGCACTTGCATCACATATCACTTCGAACTGTTCTCCCCAATCCGGTGAAATAATGATCTGTGTGGAAGTCAACTTCTCTTTCAACTCCCAAAATGCTCTCTGACAGGCATCATCAAACCCAAACTTAGACTCCTTCTCGAGTAGCTTGCACAAAGGGTGTGCAATTTTTGAGAAATCCTTTCTAAACCACCTGTAGAAACCTGCATGCCGTAGAAAACTTTGAACACCTTTACCGAGATGGGAGGTGCGAGTTTTTCCAGTACCTTAAATTTAGCTCTATCAGCTTCAATTCCTTTCTATGAAATCCGATGACCCAGAACTGTTCACTCTTTTAGCGTAAAGTGACATTTTTCCTAGTTGAGCACAAGATTCCACTTTTCACACTGTTTCAGCACCTCAGCCAAATGAGAAATCATCCATAAATACCTCTATCGTGTGCTCCATCATAAAAAAAATATAGACATACTGCAAAACTTAAAGGTTGCCAGAGCATTACATAACCCAAACGACATTCTCTTGAACGCAAAAGTCTCATAAGGACAAGTGAAATTTGTCTTCTCTTGGTCCTCTGGAGGATATCTGATTGTAGCCCGAATACCCATCTAGAAAACAATACCAAGCCTTTCCAGTGACACGATCTAACATATGATCCATGAATGACATTGGAAAGTGGTCTTTCTCAGTCAATTCTTTCAAATTGCGATAATCCATAGAAACTCTTCAACCAATCATCGGCCTCATTGGAACGAGTTCATTCTTAGCATTGGGATCCACAAGGATTCCTCCTTTCTTTGAGATGCATTGAAATGGGAAAACCCTACTACTGTCATCATTAGGATATATAACTCACGCTTCTAACCACTTAATGATCTTCTTCTTCACAAACTTCTTGCATCGGGGGATTCAATCTTCATTGATGCTCAATATTTGGCTAGCTGTCTGGCATGAGTTGAAATTTGTGAGAACAAATGCCCGGTGGAGTCCAAATAATATCCACAATAGTCTATCAAAGCCTCTATTTGCCCGTCACTCAAGTCAACACCAATTATAGCTGGTAAAGTCCTATTCTGGCCCAAAAATACATACTACAAGTGGGATGGAAGAACCTTAATCTCCAACTTAAGAGGCTCGTCAATGGATGGTCTTGCTGGAGGATTTTCTCCATTCTTCATGTCTAATTCCAGCCACTTTGGATTGTGAAGAAACTGAACCCACTTAAGTGCAACAACTACCTCATCATACTCATCAATACCATAACTGTCAAAATTCATTATCATAACTTCTAGTGCTTCAACACATAACCTCTCTGCAATAGACACTTCTAGTTCTTGCTCAACAATATTATTTACTAACAATACCGATGGTAATACCTCAAAATCTAGTAGACTGAGTAAGGGACTAGGTGACAAGTCACTAGCCAAAGATTGGACCTAGAGCACCCTTTACGAAGACCCATAGGGGCCATGAAGTGCACCACGAGTCGTGGTATAGCTTGTGCTGGCTCAAAGTATCTAGACAAGTTGTGTTCACCTTCTAGGACGACCAAGACGGCTTGTTGTGGGGACCACCTATCATGATGATGAACGTGAAGGGCTAAGAAGTGTGCATGTTGAAGCAATCTCTTCCCACAAGCCATTGGACGGCTCGTGGAGTTGGGCGTGTAAGGTGAGGGGTCTAATTGGTGACAAGTCACTGTTCAAGGAACATGTCTTCCACCATGGCTCATGGAAGCCTCAACGGCTTGTGAAGCCAAGCGTGAGAGGGGTCGACAATTTTTAATTAAAGGGCACATGGGTCTTTTCAGAATTTCTTTAATTTACAACTAAGTCGTTTTTCCCAAGTTTGGGACTCCTATATAAATGATTTTAACCCCAATACTCACCATTCAAGTCATTATAATAAATTCACCAAAAGAATTTGGTTCTTTCTCTCCACAATATTTCTCTCTCTAGAACTTGAAGAAGAAGAAAGGGTTGATGGTAGGGTCAAGGTCAAGTCTCCATTCCGCAAGCACTGTGGGCTTTTATAGGAAGGTATGATAAATTTTCATCCATGTAATTTTTGTATCCCTAGAGCCCTTAAGTTCTCCCAATTGAAAAGTAGAATTCCTCAAATTGAATTAAGGTTTCATCTAAGTTGTGGGTCTTTGTAAATGTTGATTCAATTGTATGAATCATGATTGATTATGCATGAATTGAGTGTATTCTATGCTATTAAGATGAATTTCCATGCAACCATGCATTACCCATGATTCTAAGTAGAAATTAATGTAAATGAGTTTTGTGCAATGGAAGGAGAAATAATAGATTTAGACGTATTCTTATAGGATTGAAAAGGTACAATATGAATTTCTTGAGATTGAAGCATATGTGTTGATATATGATAAGAATGGCTTAGAGAGTGAAGCTTATATATTATTTATTGATTGTTAATGTGATTGTTGTTCAAGGGATTCTTCCAACATGATTTCCTTTATGAATGTATGAATGTGAAAGGCTTTCTCACATTGAATGATTTTAGGTTGAAAGGTTTGTTCACCAAAAATGAATCTAAGTTAAAAGACTATGAAATTGATGAGGCTCGAGGCGATTACCCATGACCTCTAAATACGAATAAAATCTTAGGTGAGTAACCATATTCCTTAGAATTGAATATGAGGTGAGCACCCATATTCCTTAGAATAGAATAAGAGGTGACTACCCTTATTCCATGAATTTGAACAAGAGGCAACTCCCCACGTTCTTATTATGTAAGTAGACAAGGGGCGACTACCCATTATCCTAAGTATAAATTGGGCTAGAGGCAACTAACCATGATCCCAATGGAAGAAGGATAAGAGGCAACTACCCATGAACCTTAAGAGTTAGGCAAGTATCGACTCGCCATGTCTTTAATAGTAATTTTAAGATGTTAAAATGTTATGATGAATGATTAGCTTGAATTGTTTCTTGAACTACCTTCCATGATGAGTAAGACTACAGGCGGTGACCCAAGTCTTGACTAAGGATGAGTTGAGGTTACTTCAAGAAGTACTCCTCATATGTTATGATCATTAATGATATGCATTGATTATGCTTTATGAGTTATGTTGTCTAATAATTACGATTATGTTATGTTATGTCTATGTAGGTTATCATATTTAGTACATTATTGTACTAACACATACTATTGCCTACATTTCTTATCAAAATATAGGGTCCGGTGATCTAGATTCTCATCCGCATGGCTATGATCGTTAGTACAAGCAAGACTTAAAGATTGGTGAGTCCTCATAGCATTCGAGGATTTGACCACTATTTTCCTTAAGTTCTTTTATTTTAGTTCGTGAACATTGATGTATGGGTTGTGTCCTTAGATTCCATTGTTGTAGATGGTTTTTTAGAAAAATGTAATAGACTTCCCCTTTTGAAATGCCAACTTTGATTGTGTTGAAAATGATTTAAATTCTCGTGAATTTCTATTATCTTGTTTATGAAAGCTAAGTGGCTTATATGAGGTAGCTCGGGGTTTTGTACGCCATGTTACATCTACGGGGTACCCCTAGGTCATGACAAATTTTGTAATTAGAGCTCAAGGTTTAGAATGGTTCTAGGATGCCTAATAACCACGTCAGTAGAGTCTTGTTCACAAGTGTCAAGCCTGCCACATTTATGAATGAGAGGCCACAAGATGTTTAGGACACTTCACTTCTTTCTTCACTCTAAGTGATGTGATAGAATTTTACACTATAATGCTTCCCTCCTAGACCTTACGCGATGGTCCACAAGATATAACTACCCGAAAGAGATTTTCTAGAAGGAATGAAGGACAAAATAAAAGTTAAGAAGCTCCTTCTCAAGCTCCGACGTACTCGTTGGTCGAGCAAGTGACTAATGCTGAGTATATCAATCATTTTCATGTGTTAGCTCAAGCAGTGACGGCCCAAGCCAATAGAGAGGTTGTGTTCCCCATGAACCCAAATGTTGGTACAACGGCATCTAGAATGAGGGATTTTACTAAGATGAATCCTCTGGAATTCTTTGGTTTTAATCTTCAGGAAGACCCTCAAGAGTTCATCGATGAGGTTTAAAAGGTGTTAGCTAGTATAGGAGTGAAGCCAGTGGATAAGGCGAAATTGGCTACTTATGAACTTAAGGGTTTTGCTCAAATTTGGTTCAACCAATGGAAGGAAGCAAGATCGGTAGATGCAGGTCCAATAGAATGGTTCACGTCTACTTTTCTTAATAGGTTCTTCCCTCTTGAGATGAGGGAGGTGAAGGCTCTTGAGTTTATCAATCTCCAAAAGGGAACATGAGTGTGAAATAATATGCTTTGAGATTCACACAATTGTCGAATTATGTTGCCTTCATAGTGGCAAACTCTAGGGCCAGAATGAGCATATTTGTTTCAAGAGTATCTGAATAGGTTATGAAAGAATGTCGACCGCTATGATTTTCCATGAAATGGATATTTCTAGCCTTATGATTCATGGTCAACAAATTGAGGATGAAAAGCTTAAGGAGAAGTCTAGGGAATTAAAGAGGGCAAGAACTGATGATGGTAACTCTTCATACTCTAGGTCCAGTGGATGTGGTCGTTTAAGGTTTCGATAAAGGTTTTCCGAACGAGTTTCTTCTAATGTTCCTCCAAGATTCAACAATGACAGGGTGTCTAACCCTAAGCCTCAAGGACAAAATAGTAGTGGTTCTCTATTGCCTACTTGTGCTAAGTATGGAAGAAATCATGAGGGTAAATGTCTAGCGAGTTTCAATGCTTACCATGGTTGTGGTAAGACAGACCACAAGATAAGGAATTCTCTTTCAGTTTCTAAGAATGAAGGAGGTAGTCATTGTAGGGCTCAACCCTATCCTTCTTCCAGTCAGAGTGGTTCGGGTTTGAATGTTCCTAACCAAAATAAGTTCTATGTACTTCAAACTCGTGGTGAACAAGAGGGTTCTCCTGATGTGTTTTCCGGTATATTGAAAGTTTTCCAACTTGATGTTTATTCTTTACATTATCCCGATGCTACATTGTCTTTTTTGATGCCATATGTGGCTATGAGATTTGATGTTCTCCCAGATGTGTTGTTAGCTCATTTTTATGTCTCTACCCCTATTGGTGATTCTGTTTTGGTTAAGAGGGTCTATAGAAGTTTTCCCGTCTCCTTATCCCATAGAGTTACTCTTGTCGATTTGGTAGAGCTTGATATGCTAGATTTTGATGTTATCATTGGTATGGATTCGCTGCACTCTTATTATGCCTCTATTGATTATAGAACCCATGTAGTCAAGTCTCTGTTTCCGAATGAGCCTATCCTAGAATGGAACGGGGAAATTCTATGCCTAAGGGTCAATTTGTTTCGTTCCTTAAAGCAAGAAAGATGACTTCTAAGGGTTGCATTTACCATTTAGTTAGTGTGAGGGATGTGGATTTTGAAACCCTATTATTGAGTCGGTACCCATTGTGAATGAGTTTCCAGATGTGTTCCCAGATGATCTACCCGATATTTTTCCCGAAAGAGAAATAGACTTCGGTATTGGCCTTTTCCTAGCTACGCAACTTATTTCTATTCCTCCTTATAGAATATCTCCAACAGAACTTAAGGAGTTGAAAGAACAATTGAAAGACTTGTTGGAAAAGGGTTTCATCCCACCAAGTATATCCCTATGTGGTTCTCCAGTTTTGTTTGTTAGAAAGAAGGATGGTTCTCTCCGAATGTGTGTAGACTACTTGCAATTGAATAAGGTTATAGTTAAGAATAAGTATTCTCTTCCAAGGATAGATGATTTGTTTGACCAACTTCAAGGAGCGAGTTACTTTTCTAAGATTGACCTCCGATCGAGTTATAACCAATTTAGGGTGAAGGAAGAAGATATTCCAAAAACTACTTTTAGAACCCGATATGGTCATTTTAAATTTTGGGTATGTATTTTAGTTTGACTAATGAACCAACGATATTTATGGATTTGATTAAAAGGGTGCTTTGACAATACCTTGATATATTTGTAATTGTGTTCATTGATGATATACTGATTATTCAATAAGTGAGTTTGATCACATCAATGATTTGAGGATTGTGTTGCAGATCCATGGCTTTTATAGGTCATATTGTTTCAAGTAAGGGTATTAAGGTAGATCCTATTAAGATAGATACGGTCAAGAGTTGGCCTAGACCTCTATCCCTCTCGAATATTAGAAGATTCTTAGGTTTAGTTGGTTACAATAAAAGGTTTGTTGAGGGTTTTCTACAATTGCCTCTCCATTGACAACATTAACTTAGAAGACAACTAAGCTCATATAGGCCGAAGCTTGTGAAAACAGTTTTCAAGAATTAAAGGATAGGCCTACTTCTGCTTCGGTTTTGACCGTATCAGAAGGGACGGATGGTTTG
Organism: Solanum verrucosum; assembly: GCF_900185275.1. NCBI lineage: Eukaryota > Viridiplantae > Streptophyta > Magnoliopsida > Solanales > Solanaceae > Solanum > Solanum verrucosum. Next base: position 66,306 of record NW_026020374.1, read on the forward strand.
AATTAGCGGTGGTTGGTTTTACCTTGAAGATTTTGAGGCATTATTTCTATGGTGTTCATGTTGATGTTTTTAGCGACCACAAGAGTTTGCAATAGGTGTTTAACCAAAAAGATCTTAATCATCGCCAAAGAAGGTGGCCTGAGTTATTGAAAGATTATGATATGAGTGTTCTCTATCACCTCAGCAACACGAATGTGGTGGATAATGCTCTTAATTGGTTATATTTGTGTAGTGTTGCTCATATTGAATATGATAGAAAAGTGTTGGTTCGAGATGTTCATAGATTGGCTCGGTTGGGTGTTCAATTAGTAGACTCTACCAAGGATGGTTATATGGTTCAGAATGGTTCAAAATCATCTTTTGTGACAAATGTGAAAGCCAAGAAATGTCTCGATCCGATTTTAGTTGAATTGAAAGAAGTCTCTAACCGACAACTATTACCATGAGCCTTGCAAGGATACAACGTTTCACCCATGTTGCAAGGGCCATCCCATACTTTACTGGGTATAAGATGATATCTTAATTATGGATCCATCTAGTAGGCCGTCTCAGAGTCAGTGAAGAGTCGCATGAAGAATCAATGAAATCCTATCCTACGTTGGCTACGTATTTTTGTTGGACTTTCGAGTTATGAATGACTATGACCCAATTCAGTGCTCGATACTACTCCTAAAAGAAATAATATAACTTTATACTCAATTCGCCCATTACAAATTATTGACTTCATCCCTTATTGAAATTCTTTTGGAAATATTTGACGTGTTTACATTCTCAAAACATGCACTGATGAACTTATCTTTCAAGTCCAACAATTAACATAGGTATCTTTATAACATTTGATGTCCTTAAATTTTATTAAATAGAGACTTTGAACTTTTCCTTACCTTTAATTTAGATTATTAATGAAGACATGTGAGTGTGACATGTCGGCTTTCTCAAGGATTAATGGAGACCACAAGATTTAATATCAAGAAGAGAATGAAGATACGATTCAAAGGAGCAATATGAGACGAAGAAAGTTGATGAAAAGGTAAGGCAACCCTGGTGTATACATGGCACGACACAGAGAGGGAATTAAATTTTTTGTGGCGAAAAGATATTCAAGACAGAAGACCTGTATCCTCTCCACGACACTAGGAGAGGGTGATCAATTGAAGATTGAAATTTCAAGTATCTTCGTGATGCGGACTTGGACACGAACATTTGGCCATTTTTTTCTTCCTTTTCCAAACTCACTTTATTTAAAAAACCCAAATGCAATTTCATTGAAATCTCTCTCAAATTCTATCAACAAATACGAACCCAATGAAATTTCATTTAAATCACTCAAATTTTACTAACAAACAATTCTCAAGAAACTCACCTTAAGAACTCAAAACATCCATTGTTAAAGAATGGGGCTAAAACACAAGAACTCTTAAAAAATCCTTACGTAAACAATTTATTGGACAAATTTAGAGAAAGAATTTTGTGATTGGTGTGAGGACGAACAAGTACATAACTTTGAGAAACCTCACATACCTTGAAATAACAATGTTCTTGGCAAAATTCCTCAATTCTTGATGAACGCTTGAACTTAGCCCTTTTTTTCTTCTAAAAACATAACCCTAAAACCCCTAAATATTTTGATCAAGAATGGGGAATTTAGAATCTGGTAAAACCCTTAATTGGGTGAGGAGAGCGTGCTAAGACAAGTGGGAGAAAAGAAAAGACAAAAGTACCCATTTCTAAAACGGATGGAATGCCTTCGATTGAGAGGCTTCACTCAACAGACACAACTTCTTACTCGGAGCTAAAAATTTAACAAATTTTGTGGAGTTGGAAAGATGACTCAAATACCTTCAATTTCATAGATCATGGACCACCTAACTCTTTATGTGCTAAAAGATATGGTAGTTTAAATTTGACCCAAAACTTGAAAACTGACCGAAGTTCAAGGTGTTAGAATTTCTCCACTTGGGAATATTTTTCCTCTAATGCGATCACACTAAGTAGAAAATGGGTGGAAAGAATTTAACAACCGTAACTCAAGCACCCAACATGCAATTTACATAATTTAGTATATTAACTTATATAGTACCTTACAAAGAGTTAGTTCCTTGGTTTGGAATATCTACGGAGTGAAAGAGATGTGGATATCTCCTAGTCATATCATCCTCAGCCTCCCAAGTAGTTTCCTCAATTAATTGATTCCTCCATAAGACCTTGACTATGCAACCTCTTTGGTTCTCAACTTGCAAACCTGACGATCAAGAGTCTGAACGGGCACCCCCTCATAAGATAGATTGTCCTTGATTCCAATATTCTCAGTAGGTACGATATGTAAAGGATCGCCCAAAAACTTTTTTAACATTGATACATGAAACACCGGATGAGTTGTTGCTAATTCTGAAGGTATCTCCAACTCATAAGCTACATTGCCAACCCTCTTGGATATCCTATATGGACCAATATACCGGGGGACTGAGTTTCTCATTCTTACCAAATCTCATAACACCCTTAATGGGTTAAACCTTCAAATAGACCCAATCATCAACTTCAAATTCTAAGTCTCTTCACCTAACATCTGTATAGGATTTTTGATGACTTTGTGCTGTTTTTAGCCTTTCGTAGATAATCTTCATCTTTTCTATGGGTTGATAAACCAAGTTTGGCCCTATCAACTCAGCTTCACCAACTTCAAACCAACCAATATGCAATCTATAGCTTCACCCATAAAGAGCCTCATAAGGAGCCATATAGATAATAGAGTGATAACTATTATTATATGCAAACTCTATGAGAGGCAAGTTATCATCCCAATTACCTTTAAAGTCTATGACACATGCCCTAAACATATCTTCTAATGTTTGAATTGTATGCTCTGCTTGACCATAATTATGGTGATGAAAAGCATTAATCTAGTTCATTTTCAAAGACAAACATTTCAGGAAAGACTTCCAAAACTTAGCGGTAAATTGTGCACCTCAGTTAGAAATTATAGACAGAAGAACTCCAGAAAGTTGCACAATCTCTTGAATATATAATCTCGCAGAATCTTTGCCTGAATTGGTGGTCATTACGGCAACAAATGAGTTGATTTAGTCATCCAATCTACAATCATCCAAATCAAATCCGGCTTCTTGCGAGACCGCGGCAAGCCAATAATGAAATGCAAATTATTTATCTCCCACTTCCATTTCGGAAGAACTATGTTCTAAGACACACCACCAGGTCTTTAGTGCTCTACGTTGACTTATTGGCTATTTCGACACTTAGCAACAAACTCTGCAATGCACCTCTTCATACTACTCCACCAATAGACTTCTCATAAGTCATGGTACATTTTTATGGAACTGGGATGGACTGAAAACCTGGAACTATGAGCCTTATCCATGGTTATCTCTTGGAGTTTATCCATCTTTAGTACACACATTCTACCTTGAGATCTCAATACGCCATTTCCCCATTATTCAAAATCCATGACCTTTTGCTTATGAACATTTGCTTTTAGGTTAAGTAAAATAGTTTCTTGGTCTTATTTCTCCTTCACTTCAGACACTAGTGATAATTCAGCCCCATTCATCACTACAACTCCACCTTCACTAGAGTCCAATAAACATACTCCCAATCGGGTAAGTCTATGAATTTCCTTAGCCGGTTCTTTCTTCCCTTCCTCAACATGAGAAGTACTTCCCATAGATAATTTTCTGAAAACATCATCAACAATATTAGCCTTATTTGGGTGATAGAGGATAATCATGTCATAATCATTGAGTAACTCCAACGACCTGTTTGTGATTAAGCTCTTTCTGACTGAAAACATATTGCAGACTCTTGTGATCAGTGAATACATCTACATGAAAACCAAAGAGATACTGACACCATATTTTCAAAAAAATAATATTGCTTCCAACTCAAGATCATGAGTCGGGTAATTGTTCTCATGAATCATAACTTGTCTTGAGGCATATGTTATAACTATATCATTCTACATCAATACATAACCATGTCCATATCTGGACGGATCACAATACACAACAAAGCCTTGTGTGCTCTCTGATACGGTTAACACTGGGGCAGTAGTCAACCGAGTGTTCTATTAGTAAAAGCTTTACTCACAAGCTTCAGACCATTGCAACATAACTATTTTCTGAGTCAACTTAGTCAATGGGGATGAAATGGATGAAAAAATTTCAACGAACCTTCTATAATAAAATGTTAATCCAAAGAAATTTCGTATATCAGTTGGAAATTTAGGTCTAGGCCAGTTCTGCACTACTTTAATCTTCTGAATGTCAACTCAAATCCATTCCCCAGATACAATCTGGCCTAGGAAAGCCATGATCTAAAGCCAAAATTCATACTTACAAAATTTCGCATAAAACTCTCTATCCTTGAGGGTTTGTACAACTATTCTGAGATGACATGCACGATCCTCCTCATTCATTGAATAATTCAATATGTCATCAATAAATAAAATATCAAACATGTCTAGATATGGCATGAATACTCTATTCATAAGATCCATGAACGCTGCAAGAGCATTAGTCAAACCAAAAGTCATCACAAGAAACTCATAATGACCATAACGGGTCCTAAATGTTGTCTTCGGGATATCACTTTCTCTTACATGCAACTAATGATTGTTGGACCTGAGGTCTATTTTATAAAAACAAGTGGCACCCTAATGTTGGTAAAAAAGATCATCAATTCTCTTAAGGGGATACTTATTCTTTATAATGACCTTACTCAAATGGCTGTAATTGATACACATCCTAAGAGAACCATCTTTCTTCCTCACAAATAAGACCAAAGAGCCCCACGCTAATATATTAGATTGAATAAACCCTTATAAAGAAAGTATGAACTGTTCTTTTAGCTCTTTTTACTTAATAGGAGCCATTCCATATGGCAGAATAGAGATAGGTCGAGTATCAAGAGTGTAAGACCCATAAACTAGTAGTCTAAACTAGAGCTTGACGTGAGGATTATAGTCATAGATATGGCTTTCCAAACATATAATGAAGGGTTGAGGGTTAAAATGTCAAGGTACGATTCCTCAAGGATCAACCAAGGGTCGTTGAGGAGGACCCTAGCAAACTGCCAAATAAGGGCTGCCCAAGGCAGTGCACCCACATAGGGACCCACGCCCAGTAGGGGGGTCCACGCCTCGTGGATGGCGTCGTGGGTCAGGTCCCCAAAGACACTACCTTAGAAAACCACCCACATTGACTAGTATGCCTCGTTGGTCCACCCACGGCCCGTGGGTGTGGTCTCGTGGGTGAGGTAGTCACGATGTTTGGGATGATTAAGTGAGGGTTTTGTGGTACTTTATTGAATTAATGAGTTCTTAAGTGGTCTTGTTTTACTACAGTTTAGGAAACCTATATAAAAACTTTAGACCCTTAATTGAGTCATCCTAAATCACTATTTCTAAACCCCCAAAAGAAACCCAATTCCCTCTAAATAATCCTCTCTCTAGCAAACTCAAAGAGGAAAAAGAGAATCAAGCTAGGTCAAGACTCCATTGTTGTAAGCTTTGTATGGATTTATAATCAAGGTATGATGGCTTATTCAACCATGGGTTCTTCCATCCATGGAGTCCCCTAGTTATTCCACAATTGTAAAGATGAAATCCCCAATTCAAGTTCGGGTTCCTTCTAATATTGTGGGTTAAGTTGAATATGAATCCAATTGAGTGGATATTGGTTGTTTATGATTGAATTAGTAGTGAATCATGTTATTATGATGATATTACATGTTTACATGCCTAAATCTAGTCTAATTGATAAAATTGAAGCAATGTCGGTTTATAGCTTGATAAGGGAAAATTGAGGATGTAGAGATGATTTTATAGGGTTGATGACATGGGTAGTAATTACTTAAGACTAAAAGCTTGTAGACATTAATTTAATTATATTAAGGTATATATATGGTGTATCATGACTAGTAATGTTTGATAGTGAACACTCATGATGATATATGGTTAGAATCACTTAAGAAAGAAGTATGTGATTAGAATGCCTTGTAATCTAGGTTCATAGGATGCTTTTAGAAAGTAAGGCTATTGAGAGTAAGACTTATAGTTATGAATGTTAACTTCTAGGTTTTTGAAGGTAAAGCTAATATGATGAATTATGTATGTTAAAGCCCTAAGAGGGAGGTTGACATGATGATGGTAGACTATAAAATAGAATTGTTATGGAAGGACTTTACCCACCTATTCTACCTCATGAATGTTTGAATGCATAAAGTGACAGATTCACATGAGTTAGGATGCTATCCATCTCTAGTGCTTGAAACCTAGGTGTGATTATTGAAAGTAAGTTTTTAACCTCAAACATGTGAAGTATGAGATTATGTTTGTAGTAATTGAACTACTTGAATTATGATTATATCCATGACTAATATAGTCAATCCAGATGTGTTGATTTATTATGAGCTTTGACCCTTGAAAGGGAAAGATATGATATTATGCACGTTTTATGATGTTTAGTACATGCTTTAAGAACACTTTAAGAGTAAAGTGAATATGCTGATGATCTAGTTATTGTTTTGTTAAAAGGTTATTTCCACATACACCCTTATGCATGATTATGATATGATGTGAAAGGTTTTCTCACAATATAGTTATTCTAAGGTTGGAAGACTAGTCTCATCTATTGAATCTATATTCATACATGGATGGTGAAAGTTTATTCTCCTGCATAATCTAATGAGCAACAATATGAGTTATGTTGGATTGAGTGTCAAGACATTATTCCATAAATATGAACTTAAGTAAAGACATAATATGAACTCAATGGGAGTTAATGCCTAGCACCGAGTGGATATTGAATATGGGATGGAGGATTTTACACTAGTTGAGTCTGGCTTACCAGTGAAATCTTTTAGCTTGGTTGACTTCGGCTTTCCAAATGGGTTCCTTCTACCTTAGTTGTGTCCGGGTTCCCAAAGTATGTATCTCATGAAATGGAAACTTTCTACCTTAGTTGAGTCCGAGTTTATAGTAGCAATATCCTTATCCCATAAACTATGTGCCCCCGTAGGTTACTTAACTATTGGATTGACCTAAGCTACGAGTACGGTTCTACCTTAGGCAAGTAGGACAACCCCTTTTCGGTGTGGGGTAGACACCAAATTCCATGGTAAGCTCACATGGTCTATGTTGGTTAAGGATTATTCCCCCAATATAGTAGTAATATGAACAAGAATATGAATTATGAACTGTGGTTACTTAAGGAGCTTTACTTATCATGAGTGAGATTATGGGGTCTTATTCATGCATTGCACGAGTAGGCTTTGAAGGTATCTATGGTATGTTCTTTTATGTTATGATGATCTATGTAATGAAATTATTTAGGACTTGTACTTATGATGTATGCTTTGTTTGTATTGTAGCTTTAAAGGCCTTTCCAATGCATGTGTAAGTAAAGGTGAGTATTTCCTTGTCGATGATAAGTAAGATAAGGATGAGATCAAAATATGATAAAGACGAATGAGAACCTAAAGTGACTTGCTTAGCATTGGTGGGATTATGGGGTCTTATCCATGCATTGCACAAGCTTACCTTGAGGAGACATATGAAGTATTTCTGTAATACCCCAGAAGTTAATAGGTTAAACTAGAGCCAAAACGTGAGGGTTAACGTCAAAGGAGAAGGGCAAGACCAAAGGCAAAGGGGGAAGGCCCATGCCAAAGGCCTAGGCTGCCCAGAAATTTCCAAGGCACTGCCCCACTTCACCACCACCACCACGACTCGTGGTGTGGTCAGTGGTGGGCTAGGCAATATGCCTACTATGCTGCCCGAGTGAGACCCTCCCTCACGAACCAGTTGACGGCTCGTGAAGGCAACCAAGGGACATGGGAGGGGTCGTGGTCTTCACATAGCCCCAAAAGGGCCAAGTCATGAAGACCTAGCTACTTCCATAAGAACCACGGAGAGGACCACGACTTGTGGTCATGACCACAGCTCGTGCGGCCTTTCGTGGTCCTGGGTAGGTCACTTAAACGAAGGGTTATTTTAGGTAATTCCAATTTAAATGGTTATTAAATGGGGTTATTTTTCCTTAGTTATATACACCATATAAGTCATTTTAAGTCAAAATACATCCATTCACCCCATTATTTCCAAAACCCCAAATCAAATCCCAAAAGTTCATCTTGTCTCAAAAATTCACTTCCTAGAAAACTCAAGGAAGAAAAAGAAGGAAATTGGAGCCTGGGGTTTCAAAGAGCAAGGGCTTTTCTTCTCAATTTCGTGGGGATTCATCACGAAGGTATGGTAGACCATCATCCATGGAGTCCTTCCAAACTCAATTTCAAACATAGAATTTTTTCCAAAAAGCTAGGGTTTTACTTCAAGTCATGGATTCCTTTAAAAAATGATTCTAATGATTTATTTATCTTATATTATGATTGAATTGATATCTTATAATAGTTTTATGATGAAATCTCCCAAGAATCGATGAAATCCCCTAAATTCCCAATTATGATCTTGTGAATGTGGGTTTGTTGATAGAAGAGGGATATTGTGAGATAATGCTTATAGTAATTGAATTAATTGAATCATTTTATCATCAATGTCTAATGTATTCATTCTAAATGTGTTGAATGAATATGATCTTTGATTTTTGAAGGATGAAAGTATGATAATTTTGCATCATTATGAGATTTATGTATATGTTTTAAGAACACTTGAGAGTAAAGTATTATCAAGTTGTTGTGTGTGGCTGAAAGGATATTCTAATTTACACACCAATGTATGCCTATGATAATGATGGTGTGATGATTGAAAGGCTATTCTCATTAACACATAATGAACGTGATGTGAAAGATTTTCTTACATAATGAAGATTCTAGGTTGAAAGGCTATCTCACCTAATTGAATTTAATGTTAAATGAAGACATGGATGGTGAAAGGTTATTCTCATGCATGATCTAAGAGCTATCCTAATGAAATCTTTTGGATTGATTGTCTAGTACATCCGTCCATAAGAAAAATGATAATTTAATAAAGTATTCTATGGAAATTATTCTTAGCATTGAGTGGATTTTGATATGAGATGGAAACCATCACATGAGTTAAGCCCGGGATTCTTGGAGTAATCTCTTCAAATGGATGCCCTCACGAGAGTTGACCCCGGATATCTAGTAGCAATCTCCTTGTCCATAACTACGTGCCCCCGTAGGTTATTTATCTAATGGTTCCACCTAAAGCTAAGTTAATGGTTCTACTATAGGCAAGTAGAGCAACCCTTTTTTGTGTGGGTAACACCAGATTCCATGTTAAGCTCACATTGTCTACGTCGGTAATGGCTAATTCTTACAAGGTGAAATCTTGTATGAACTATGGCTACTTAATAAGCTTTACTTATTGTGGGTTGGAGTATATGCTCTTATTCATGCATTGCATAAGTAGGCTGTGAGTGTAGTTACGTTGTGTTCCTCTTATGTCATGGTGATTTATGTAATGCATGTGCTTATGACTATGTGTTATGGATATTTGAGGTGAAGACTACTTGTAATGATGTATGTTAACTTGGATTGTTTTCTTTGAGTATCATTTCTAGTTTCTCCTTTTGGATTATGTTGTTTGGGCTGTGACCCTATTTTGACTCAAGTATTGTAATAGATGGCTAATTACGACAAGTTTAAACTTCCACTATGCTTTTATGAAAAACTTTTTTAGATTATTATTGTTCTAATGATTTATGTTATGTTATGCTATGCTAAGGGCATACATGGTGCCCTTCAGGGTGTTATGTGCCATGTTACAGCTAGGAGGTACCCATGGGTTGTGACAATTTCCTTTACATTATCTTGTTCTAAATGCATTAATTATGCCTATGAGTATTATTTTATCTATTATTCTCACAAGTTATGATTATTGTCTATTAGGCTATAGACTATGTCTTATGATGGTGTCTCTTATGCTTATGACTTATGTTATTGTCTCTTATGATATATGTCTCATGTTTACTAATGCCTCTTATATGGTTGTGTGGATAATTTATGCTAGCCATCATATTTAGTACATTATTGTATTAACACATACTTTTGCCTACATTATTGTACTAACACATACTTGTGGCTAGGTTCATAGTAGATCAAGAAGAAGAAGTTTTGGTCATTCCTCATAGCATCGAGGACTTGATCACCCTTTCCTTTTTATGTCTTTCTTTAATATTTAGACTTTTTTATGGGTTGTGTCCCTAAATCTTTTCAAGTATTAGATGGTTTGAGAAAAGTGTAATAAGTCTTCTGCTTTGCTTTTATAAAAGGCTTTGATTGTATGGAAAATGTGGTAAAATTTCTGCACTTTTCTATTATCTTATGTTGTGATATGATAAGTGGCCTACATGGAGCCTTTCGCAGTTCTACGTGCCTTGTTACATCTAGGGGTACCCATGGGTGGTGACAAACTTGGTAATCAGAGCACAAAGTTTAGAATGGTTCTACAAAGTCTAGTAGAGTGTTGTTCATAAATGTGAAGAGCGCGACATTTATGAATAAAAGGCTATTGGATGTTTAGGAAACTTCACTTCTTTATTCTCTTAGTCATGCCATAGAGTTTTACTCTATTAGGTCTTTCTCCTAATTCGTGCTTGATGGTTTTCAAGATATGACTAATTCAAGGGCTAACGTTAGAAGGAATGAGGAAGACAAAGTGGATCAAGAAGTGCTTCCACAAGCTCCAAGTGACCCTTAGGAAGAGAAATTAACAAATGAGAGTCTTAGGCTTGGTTTTCAACTATTGACTCAGGCTGGGATAGAAACTTTGGAATATTATGGGTCAAAGATGGAGGAAAAGCCTCAAGAGGTTATAGAAGAGGTCTCTAAGGTATTAGACTTAGTGGGAGTTACTCCAGTAGAGATGGAGGAGTTTGCTTTTTGTCAACTCAAAGGGGTTGTACAAATATGGTATGATTAACGAAAAGAGGCTAGACCGGTAGGAATGGGACCCATAGAGTGGGAAGGGTTTAAGAGTACTTTTTTAGATAGGTTCTTTCCTTTAGAGACGATAGAAGCTTTAGTGCTTAAGTTCATTCACCTTAGACAAGGTGATATGAGTGTTAAGGATTATGCACGGAGGTTCACCCAATTGTCTAAGTATGCTCCAATTCTAGTGCTCGATCTTAGGTCGTGAATGAGTAACTTTATGCCGGGAGTGTCTGATTTAGTAGAAAAAGAATGTCGTATGGCAATGCTTGATAATGATATGGATATTTCTTTCCTTATGATTTATGCTCATCAAATTGAGAAAGAGAAACTTGAAGAAAGGTTTAGGGAAAAAAAGATGTTTAGGATTGATGATGGTAATTCTCCTCTTGAAAGGTTCTCTGGACAAGGTCTTTCTAGGAATTCCCCAAGACATAACCTAGAAAGGGTGTCTAACCCTATGTCTCATAGAAAGGATAGGAGAACCATATTCCTACGTGTATTATATGTGGCAAAAGACATAAGGGTAGATGTTTGGCCGGTATGAAGGGTTGTTATGGTTGTGGTAGGAGTGACCACAAAATAAGTGATTGCCCGGTACTTACCGCTAGGGGAAGAGAGAGGAAACAAATTAGGTCCGATGCTCTCCAAGCTAGAGGTGAATAAGAGAGTCCATCGAATGTTTCTCTCACTATGTGTTTTATGATTTATTAGGTTCTGAAATGCTTGTCTTTTGTGACTTTATAGTCATGGCATGATAGTCTAGGATGTTGCCTTTAGTATGAATGGGTCGCATTATGATTATGTCTATTTGCTAATAGAACCCGACTTAGTCATGATGACTTTTGGGGTATATTAATAGATTTGATGAATAGGGTGTTTGAGTAAGGCCTAGATGTGTTGAGTAAATAGACTCCTATAAAAAAGATAAAAGTGTAACCCACCATGGTTTAGAATCATCTTGTGTGATGGATGTGAAAGCTTAAGTCAAGACTTGCTCCAACCTTAGAGTTGAATAAAATGAAGCTTAGAAGAGTCTTTATAGGTTTACTATCAAAGGGGAGATGATGTGCTTAGATAGCAAGGTCGTTCAATGTTATAATGTTCATGATATGGGTTGGCTTGAAATTCTCACTTTGAGAGGTGTAGTGAGTTTGGGAAGTTTAGTCCTGGTTTTGTAGGTACATATGAGTTCTTGAGTAGTATTAATAAGGTGCTTGTGAACCAGAGTTGCTTAATAAGTTGTACAAGCTTATCTGGTTTTCCGTGTCTCTTGGAAATAGAAATGGTGTTGGAGATCCGACATTCACAAATCCTTTAAAAAGAGTTAGGAGTTAATGAGGACTTCTCTAATTTAGAAATATCGGTAGGGATCTTAGACCAGCAAGTTAAGAAATAAAAGAGAGCAAGGAAGTTGTTTCCATAGAAGTGTTAATGAGTTGTCTTTTAGTGATGGTTTTAGGTGAGGGTGCTACTAGTGAGGCCAAGGGCAATGAGATGTCCCGATGTCCTTATCCTTTCTTGTTCTATTCCTCCTTTAGCATTTAAATGGTCAGCTCCGCATGGTTTGTGCCTTATGTGAAGTCTTGTGTAATTTATGTGTTTCAATGATTTCCTTATGGTATGCATGTTCTTGAGAAATTCATGTTTAGAAAAAAAAATGAGTTTTAATGATTTATGTTTCTCATGTTGTTGTCCATTAAGTATGATTTGCTTATTTGACTTCATAAGATGAAATGATGAACATACTTTAGTATGCTTTGGAGAGTAAATGCATATTGGCTCCATGAAATTGTGTTGAGCATGCTTTTAGTTGGAGAAGGTAGTTCCTCCTATGAATATGAGAAAAGTTGAAGTTCCATGCATGTTGGGTTTTTAGATGTAGTTCCTACTTCCTTGTGTTGCATTGAGTATGTTCATCTTGGAATCAAAGTTTTCCTCCTTGTTTGTATGCATTTAGATGTGTTGCATGCATGATGGACTGCAAGTCTAGAGTCATTTCCTTTAAGACGTGTTTAGCATCATCATTTGAGGACAAATGTTCCCAAGCAGGGGATATTGTAACACCCCAAAACTAGGAAGCTAAACTAGAACTTTACGTGAGGGTTAGAGTCGTAGATATGGCTTCCCCAACTTAAAATGAAGGGTTGAGGGTTAGAACGTCAAGGTACGACTCCCCAAGGACCAACCAAGGGTCCTTGAGGAGGACCCTAGCAAACTTCCCAAGAAAGGTTGCCCAAGGCAGTGCCCCCATGGACGAACCCACGCCCCGTAGGGGGGTCCACACCTCGTGGATGGCTTCGTGGGTCAGGTCCCCAAAGACACTACCTTAGAAAACCACCCACGATTGACTAGTATGCCTCGTTGGTCCACCCACGGCCCGTGGGTGTGGTCTCGTGGGTGAGGTAGTCACCAAGTTGGGGACGGTTAAGTGAGGGCTTTGTGGTACTTTGCCGAATTAATTAGGTATTAATTGGTATCATTTTATTAGAATTTAGGACACCTATATAAAGTCATTAGACCCTTAATTAAGTCATCCTAATCATTATTTCTAAACCCCCAAAAGAAACCCAATTCCCTCTAAAAAAATCCTATCTCTAGAAAACTCAAAGAAGAAGAAGAGAATCAAGCTAGGTCAAGACTCCATTGTTTCAAGATTTGTAAGGTTTTATAATCAAGGTATGGTAGATAATTTATCCATGGGTTCTTCCATCCATGGAGGCCCCTAGTTTTTCCACAACTGTGAATATTAAATCTCCAATTCAAGTTAGGGTTCCTTCCAATATTGTGGGTTAAATTGAATATGAATCCAATTGAGTGGATATTGGCTGTTTATGATTGAATTAGTAGTGAATCATGTTATTATAATGATATTACATGTTTACATGCCTAACCCTAGTATAATAGATGAAATTGACGTAATGTGGGTTTATAGCTTGAAAATTGAAAATTAAGGATCTAGAGATGATCTTCTAGGATTGATGACATGGGTAGTAATTACTTGAGATTAAAAGTTTTTAGACATGAATTGAATTAGATTAAAGTATATATATGATGTATGATTACTAGTAATACTTGATAGTGAACATTCATGATGATATATGGTTATAATCACTTAAGAAAGAAGTATGTGATTGGAATGCCTTGTTATATAGGTTCATAGGATGCTATTAAGAAGTAAAGGTATTGAGAGTAAGACTCATAGTTATGAATGTTGACTTCTAGGGTTTGGAAGGTAAAGCTAATATGATGAATTATGTATATTAAGGCCCTAAGAGGGAGGTTGACATGATGATGGCAAACTATTAGATAGAATTGTTATGGAAGGACTTTACCCACCTAATCTACCTCATGAATGTTTGAATGCATAAAGTGATAGAATCACATGAGTTAGGATGATATACATGTTTAGTGTTTGAACCCTAGGTGTGATGATTGAAAGTAAGTCTATGAGATTATGCTTGTAGTAATTTTACTACTTGAATTATGATTATATCCATGTCTTATGTAGTCATTCTAGTTGTATTGATTTAATATGAGATTTTACCCTTGAAAGGGCAAGATATGATATTATGCATGTTTTATGAAGTTTAGCACATGCCTTAAAAACACTTTGAGAGTAAACTGAAAATGCTCATGATATAGTTATTGTGTTGTTGAAAGGTTTTTCTCATAAACAAACTTATGAATGATTATTATATGATATGAACAGTTTTCTCACAATATAGTGATTCTAAGTTTGGAAGATTAGTCTCACCTATTGAATCTATATTTAGACATGGATGGTGAAAGATTATTCTACTGCATGATCTAATGAGCTACAGTATGAGCTATGTTGGATTGAGTTTCAAGACATTCTTGCATTAATATAAACTTAAGTCAAGAGTAAATATGAACTAAATCGGAATTAATGCCTAGAATCAAGTAGATATTAAATATCAGATGGAAGCTTTTATGATAGTTGAGTATGGCTTCCCAATGAAAGCTTTTACCTTAGTTGAGTCCTGCTTTCCCAATGGGTTCCTTCTACCTTAGTTGAGTCTGGGTTCCTAAAGTATGTATCTCATGATATTGAAACCTTCTACCTTAGTTAAGCCCGTGTTTCTAGTAGCAATCTCCTCATCCCATAAACTATGTACAACCGTAGGGTTCTTAGCTAATGGATCCACCTAAGATAAGAGTATGGTTCTACCTTAGGCAAGTAGGACAACCCCTTTTCGGTGTGGGTTAGACACCGGATTCCATGGTAAGCTCACATGGTCTATGTCGGTTAAGGCTTATTCCCTCAATATGGTAGTAATATGAATAAGAATATGAAGTATGAACTATGCTTACTTAAGGAGCTTTACTTAGCATGAGTAAGACTTTGGGGTCTTATTGATGCATTGCACAAGTAGGCTTTTATGGTATCTATGGTTTGTTCCTTTATGTTATGATGATATATGTAATGAATATTTTTATGACTTGTGCTTATGATATATGCTTAGTTTGGATTGTAGCTTGGAAGTTCTTTCCAATGCATGTGTCACTAAAGGTGATTATTCCCTTGTCTATAATAAGTAGCTAAGGATGAGATCAAAAAGATGATAAAGTTTCTGATAAGTAAGCTAAGGATGAGATCGAAAGATGATAAAGATGAATGAGAACCTAAAGTGACTTTGTTAACATGGGTGGGAATATGGGGTCTTATCCATGTATTGCACAAGCTTTCCTTGAGGTGACTTATGAAGTATCTCCTATACATTATGTTGTTCTAAATGCATTAATTATGCCTACGACTATGATTTTATCTATTATGCTCACTAGTAATGATTATTGTCTATTATGTTATAGCCTATGTCTTATGATGGTGTCCCTTATGCTTATGGCTTATGTTATTGTCTCTTATGATATATGTCTCATGTTGACTAATCCTTCTTATATGCTTATGCTGATGATTTATGCTAGTCATCATATTTAGTACATTATTGTACTAACGCATACTTTTGCCTACATTCTTATAAAATATAGACTTCCATCCTCGTGGCTAGGTTCATAGTAGATCAAGAAGAAGAAGTTTTGGTGAGTTCTACAATCAACTGATGCATAAAAAGCATGAAGCCAATCCATACCTAGAATAACATCAAATTCCAACATATCTAGCACTACTAGGTCAGCCATGGTGTCCTTGTGATTGAAGAATATTGTACAATCATGATATATTGTTTCATCGAGAATAGAATCAACAATTGGTGTGGAAACACTAAAAGGATCAAAAAGTTCTACGAGGAAATGCCAAACTTCATAGCTTCATAAGGAGTCACAAACGACAAACTCGCACTGGAATCAAGAAATGCATAAACATCAAAAGTAATGATTTTAAGCATACGGGTGACAACACCAAGTGAGTTGAGTTGATATTGGAGACTAGCTATGTCATATCGATGGTTTGTACTCCTGCATATTCCTGAAGTAGCTCCTCTCTCAATATTTCTATCTGTTGGAGATGCTGAAGAAGATTAGGCTTTAATGCCCCTATTACCCTGCCTATTCTTAGGGCATTCCTTAGAAAAATAACCAGTCCTTCCACACTTGTAGAAAACATTTGTACTAATGCGACATTCTCCAGGATGGATCTTACTACACTTAACACAAAGTGGATTGCGAGTGAACTCTAGTGCTACACTACCTAGCGACTGAGTTCTTTGAACTCTGAAACTCTTGGACATTCTGGTTTCTATTATCATTTATCCCCTTGGTGCAGGTGCACTAGTTGACGATGGAGCATGTAAATATGACCTCTTCTAAAAGGATGATTTGTTCATGTTCCCAATTTTCTGGTTTTCTCAGACTCATTACTTGGCATCTTAGCCCGCTTGCTATGGAACTCTTCTTTTTCCTTCAACTTGTCTTCCTTAATCAGCTGCAAATGAATCATAAACCTGGCTATGTCTATGTCTCCTATCAACATTGCCCCCTTACCTTTCTTACTCGATAAGCAGGATAGTCAAGACACGAACAAGCTCATTCTCCTCCTCATATCAGCCACCATCTCTGGAGCATAGCGGGATAGTATAGTGAACATGAGGATTTACTTTTTCACACTCATAGATTCCTTTTTTAGATTAGTAAATTCTCTTACCTTTGCTTCTCTTAGATATCAAGGTAAGAAGCACCCTAAGAAGGCATCTTCAGACAAAGACTAAGTCAATTGTGGTGCCCCCTCGACCCTGTTCTTCTTCCACTAATCAAACCATATAATAGCAATGACTTTGAGCTGGTAAGCATCTAACTCTACACGCCCATCATCAACAACTTACATGACCTCAAACATCTTCTAAAGTTCATCCACAAAGTTTATTGGATCCTCATTGATATTTGACCAAGTAATTTCTGGGGGACTCATTCTTAGAAATTCTTTGACTATGGATGCATCATTCCACTCTTAATGTCCGGCTCCTTGGAGGCCAACCTATGTTGTCACCACTTGAGTCAACATGTGAATTACGTTCCTGAATTCAACATTGGTGACATCTCCTTGAGGTGGTTGCACTTTTTCTGCATTGGGAACCTCTTGATCTTGAGGATTAATATTCCTCCTAGAAGGATATCCTCGAACAACTCTGCGTGGATGCATGATCTGAAAGATATGCCTAGGCATGAGTTAGAAGAAACTTCCATAGAGTTCAACTCTATCACACAAAAAGGATTAGAAATGTTCTAGCCTCTTTGTTATAGATGTGGCGCTCTTCACACCGATAACAAGTACTCTATAGATACGTCTTCATAGACACCCTAAGACTTTTGAACTCTAGGCTCTGATACCAAGTTTGTCACAACTCAGGCCAACACCCTTGATGTAGCTGGCACTCAAGAACCATTTCTAATCCCCAGGCAAACCGTTGGCCAGGCTACATGACTTATATGACACAAAACAATACACGAAAGCTTAAAATAGGTGAAAACTTAGACATTTAAGAAATTCTCAAAAATATTGTCTTGCAAAATACATCACATGGGTCATAAGTTAAAAACTCTCACGACCCAAGGTACCCACTACATGTAATATGGCGTATAGAACCCCGAAGGACCCCATACAAGCTACTTATCTTTCATAATATAAGAAATGAAACAATAATAGTAAAACAATAGTTCAAGTCTAATAGTTTTTATAAAAGAAAAGAGGAAGTCTAAAATACTTGTCTTAATATAGCCATCTAGTACAAAAGAATGAAATTAGTCCTAGACCATACATCATGTCCAAAAGTGAAATAATGAAAATCCATTCTCGAAGCATGAGGACTTACTAAAGCTCGAGAATCTTGAAATCAACCACTAACCACGAAACTGAGAAACCTCACTTTAGGACCCTACATTTGGGGAAATATAGGCAAGAGTATGTGTTAGTACAAAACAATGTACCAAGTATGATAGCTATGCATAAAACATTTAAATCATGCTAAAAATAGACATTTTATTTCATGACATGCAGTTGACCAAGTTAAAACAAGATATAAGAGAGTTAGAAAACATAAGTCATGAAAACCATGGTCAAAGCAAGCTAGCTTCATTTAAATTCTTTGAACACATATGAGATACTTCTTTAAGTAACCTTAGTTCATTATTAAAGTGGGGAATTAGCCTGAACCGACAATTAGATCATATGAGCTATGAAAAGATACTCTGGTGTCAACCACACCGAAAAAGGTTGTCCTACTTGCCAAGGTAAGGAACCAAAATCTGAGCTAAAGTGGATCCTCCAGTTAATATCTATGGTAAGGGATAAGGAAATTGTTTCTATAAACCCGACCTCTACTAACGGGAGAGATTCCATCTCAATATCCACTTAATGATACTCATAAATCCCACATAATAGTCAATTATTCTCATACTTATTATCTATGGAAAGGCACGTCATCTTGTCAATCCAAGCTATGTCATTGATGAGTCCTGGATTTGGACTCATTTAGGGCCTTGTTTTTATAGATTTAGTGTCCTTAATTGCTTAATTTGTGCCATAAACTAATGGTATATCCTTGATTTTCCGGTTTATGGATTGAGGAACAAAGCAAGGACACTAACAGGAAAAAAAGAATAAGAAAAGGTGAAGAAATGAAGAAGGGAGAGCATGAGGATCACTAAGAGAACTTGGCGTGTCGTCGAGTGGCTCATCTGACCGCCTAAAGTTCCAGCGTGCCAAGCCATGAAAGAAGAAGCCAAGTCGGCGACGAAAATGAGTAGTTGGCGAATCGTTGAGAAGATCCCTGAAGCAAAGATAGATCTCCCAAAGATACAGACCTCGATAATACTGAATGCTAAGGCGGAAAGGCGATTGAAGAGGTCAAAGGGTGACTCACCGAGTGGTTTAGCCAGCCAGACTTACTTCGCTGAGTAGTCTTTCGTTGCTTATTTTCAGAAACTATAAATTAGATTTTGAACATTTTATTTAGGATATAATTTTAGTTTAGTATCTGGAATACATTTTGGACAATAGGAAATTATCTTAGAACAGTTTTTCTCTCAAGTTTTACTTCATTTTTGAAGAACCTTAGAAATTCATTTTGGAGATTTTGGAAGTGGTTTTCACATTTACTTCAAATTGAGCATTATAAAGACTAAATCTCTCTTACCATGTTGATGGCTAATCGATTTTGTAATAGTTTTTACCTTTTTATGATGTTTGGCTAAAACCCAAATTCTTAGAGTGTGATCATGTGAATATAGGTTGAATTAGTTAATGTGTACAGTTAATTATTAGTGTAAATGCTGAATTGAAGTGTGTTTAATCATTAATTGAGGTTTAATTAATGAATTCTAGTTGCAAATGCAGTTCTACCTTTGTGTTCTTGGCTTGCGAGAGAGAGAGGTTTTAGAACTAAGATTATTGGTTAATAATTTGTATGTATTGGGTTGAGTTGGGCTTAGCTCGAGAGAGTGAATCCTAAACCCAATCTCACCCATCTAGCTCCAAAGAGTGGATGTATTAAGGTGTGGGTTGCTCTTCAATATCATGCTTGTTGATGTTCGAAAGAAATCACTTGATTCGGGGTAGTTGTTCGAGTGAAAGCTATATCCCTTATAGTCTAGCATACTCAGTGAGTTTCAGTTGTTTACTAGTAGTTTCAATTTCCCATATATCAAAATTTTCCTATAATCATTCACATCTCGAGAATCCTTCTCCTTATTGTTATTTCAAATTGTTTGTGACTGCTTGTAGGTGATAGTTGCAAACTAAAATCCCCCATTTAACATTCGTGTCACCCCATTATTTTTTTTATCTCTTTTTCTGATAATGTTTAATCCGGTGATTAGATCGCATTCATACTTTTTAATTGAATTTAATACACATATCGCTCGTTGTGGGATTCGACCCCACCTTATTTAGTTGGGTTTTATAGAGGTCTTGATTCGGTAAACAAAGGAGTGTATGACCAACTCTCTCCTAATGGTATAATGCGACAGCCTTACGCAATAGCGTTCCAACTACTTGATTGCAAGATCAAGAGAAATAGGGCATGGTATACTCGCGAGGACCAAGTCTCTCCTCTCACTTATAGAATGACAAAAGAGAAAATCATAAAGGATCAAGAGAGAGACTAGAACATGGCCAAAATGATAACCCAACTGGATATCTTGGCCAAAAATGTCGAGGAATTTGAAGCATTGTACAATAAGGAAGCAAACATCTTAGCCAATCAAGGAGGAAATTATGGTACAAAATACTTAAGGCCCGGAGGCAACCAAGGATGGAATAGAGAGGATGAGAAGGATAAGTATGTTTCTCCCCATGAGCGTTAAAAGCCCAAAGACTCTTAAGGTGGTCTGTAAGAAGATATACTCTCATGCATTCTCAACAAAGTCGAAGAGTCCGACAAAGTGTTGAATCTAGACTCTCAATAAGATGGTGATCTCTTATTCCATCTCTATGAAGCAGCTGGAGACCCAAATGGGTCAGATTTCCTCACATATAAACCCAAGACAACAAGGGGGGGTTACCTAGTGGTACTATGCAAAACCCTAAAAATGAAGCCTGAATGGATATTTGCGTCGTGCCACGATGTTAACTAAGGATCTTCTTGGGAGGCAACCCATGTTTTTAATGTTTTAAGATTCATTTTGAATAATGGGTGTTGACTGTGCAGGTTGAAAAGTGAAGTGTGTTTAAGAATGCGTAGTTTGGCGAGACAGAGAGTCCAGTCGGCGACTCGCCGAAGAGGTCGGCTAGCCCAACTTGGACCGCCGTTGGATCCACAAAAATTGAAGTGGAAGTCTGTAAAACTCGGTGAGGTAAGTCACCACTCGGGGCATCGCCAAGTGGTTTGCCGTGGTTAATTAATATCGCTGAAAGGGCAGCGAACTAAAAGGTTTTAAAAAGTCAAATAGTTTAACATTTCAAAATCTTTCATATTCTCTCATTTCAAACCCAGTACACTCTCACCGCACCTTAGATTTTCAATATTTTTCCATTATTATTGCTTTTTGCTCCTGATCTTGTGTTTGGATTTGGATTGCATTGCCGCCTAACTTATCAAACTCTAAATTCGGCATTCAGGTTGGTTTTCCGAACCCCAAACTTTTGATTAGTTGTTGAACTCTAATGCATTCGATAAATATGTGTTTTTTTGTGCTGGGTGTGTGTTTAAATCGTGTTTGATGTGGTTTATTGCTTACTTAGTGTTTTGAAATTCTGCCTAATTGCTTGAAAAGATTATTTCTCGAGTTTTGTGTGACTGTGATTAATTTTTGTTG
The DNA here is from genome assembly GCF_900185275.1 of Solanum verrucosum. Classification (NCBI taxonomy): domain Eukaryota; kingdom Viridiplantae; phylum Streptophyta; class Magnoliopsida; order Solanales; family Solanaceae; genus Solanum; species Solanum verrucosum. Next base: position 87,957 of record NW_026020374.1, read on the forward strand.
GGTCTAATTGGGTGAAGTCTTAGTAACCCCAAATTGAGCCAAATGATGTAATTTTCCCAATGATAGAGTGGTTGATGTCAATCTTAAGCGCAAAATTCATCAAATGGCCTATTTTGGCCAAATTGATGGAAGTCTGAGTACTCCAGAGGCATGGGTCTTATAGGTCTTGTATGAATTGAGTAATGTGTGTGTTTGATTTTGATTTCGGGGGCTGCGGGCTTGATTTTGGGGAACAGGGTTAAAATTTGGCATGTTGGGCAGTTTGGCGAGCTGGGTCGAGTTCGTAGAACGGTTCAGTGGTTCACCAATGTCTACCTTCATAACCCTTAATTTTGTAATTTTGGCTAGTTAGAGTCTGTAACTTTTGGCGGGAAGTCAAAGCTCGCCAAGTTCACTCGACGACTCATTGAGGTCACTTTGATCGCCCTTTCTACGCCTCTAACCCCTAAAACACACTGTAATTTTTTAAGGGCTAGTATGCGCTTGTCGAGTTCTGTTGGCGATTCGCCGAATGGCCCTGAACATCATCGACCTACCATTTTTCTAGAAATTTTTTAGGCCAATCTTTTCGGCGAGCTCGATCTGGCTCGCCAAAGTGACTTGGCGACTCACCGATTGATTCGACGAGTTTATCTGAAACTTTATTTCTGCAATTTTTATTGAAAATTTTCTAACTCTTTCTGATGTGTTTAGCAGATATGGCTAGGACTAATTGAGATGGAAGTGGCATGACACCCCGCAAACGAGCACGGGGCATTGTAATAAATGAGGGAGTTGTTATTTCCAACAAAAAGGGCAAGAAAGCTCCTTCGAATGGAGGCAAGGGAAAGGGTAAAGTACCCATAGTTGAGAGACCAGAGCACAATTCCGGCAGTGATGGGGATTCCTTAGATTCTCAGGCATCATTATCCGAGCTTGAGGATTAGCAATTACTTCAAACTCAGCAAATAGAGATTCGTTCAAGGGCTCATCTAGATCCGTGTAGGATCTTGGAGTCTACCCCTCCTGTTACTGATACAGTGCCCGTTCTGGCACAAATGATGGTTCTAGCACCACCAGTTCAGGGTCTTCCTCCCCGGTTACTCAACTGGTTAAAGGCAGAGAGATTGACGACCATCCTAGAGGAGAAACACTTACCCACAGATTATGTGATAGACATGTACCCTTTTGTGTGGGACACACTTCGATAGCACATGTTCGATGTATTCACCAAGCCCCGTGGCCCATACCTTCCCACCTGTGTCAGAGGTTCTATACAACATATGGTAATCTAGTACACTAGGCGAAGGAGAAGGCCAGTGCCTTCAGACAGGTCGAATCAGTGATGGTTCGAGGGAAGATAGTGGGATTCATCAGCGATAATATAAATTATGCACATGACAGAGCTATTGGGTTTGAGCATGATTACGAGAGCATGACTACAACACAGACTCTGAATGACCTAAAGGGCCAGCTTTCACCCCTAATTTCTGACATCACCCCAGGTGGATTGAGGCCGAAGTCCCTATTGAAAGGAAGGACTTGAATATAGTAGTTCGGTATTGGTCTGGGTTCATCAGCAGTTGTATCATGCCCTCGCAGAATGATTCCATCCTCCACTACCCAATGGCGGCCTGTCTCAGATCCATCATCGCCAAGAAGCAACTCAACTTGGGATTTATTATAGAGTACGAGATGGCCATGAGGGCCAAACAGTCCCAGACGTCCCTGCCATTCCCAGTACTTATTACGGAGTTATATTGTTGGGCAAGAGTTCCTCATGATGAGAAAAGGGATATCGAGGTCACTCCCACATCCTCCATCTACTTCCGGTGCATAGAGGCCGAGTACACATGAGATGAGGTAGTTATGAGGAGAGCAGCTTCCGTGGATACTTCCCTGGAGGTAGACATCGACTCATTATTTGCAGAGGCATCTTTGCCTACTCCGGGCCTTCAGGTACATCTTCTTGCACTCTTTCCCAGGCCCCAGATTCTACCACTGCCTCGAGGCCTCCAATCAATCAGGCCATGCTCTTCAAGATGGGGCACCTTGCCTATTCTACATATGTGCGGGCTTCTCAGCTAGATGCCGAGGTACCCTCGATGATTGAGAGAGCCAGCACCGTTGCAGTGACACCTCTTCGGGCTTCCATTGATGCTCTCATAGTGGCAGTAGTGAATTGTGAGAGAGGACAGGGGGTGACTACTGAACTTACGAATTTGAAAGCCGAGGTTTTCTATCATAGGAAGGATGTGGACAATCTGAAATCCACAAACTGCACTTCCCTGTTTGAGTTGGTAGAGGCTCCTTATGCTCCGGGTTCAGATGTCCTGGCCAGTTATGATATTCCTCTGGCTCCACCGGAGGTAAGACTATGGAGGATATGGCTATTGTTGAGTCATATGAGAAGACAATTGATGAGCAGCTCGATGTTTAGAAAGCCACCATTTATGGAGACTTTCCTGATTTAGAGGAGACGAAAGTACAGTTAGTCATTCACACAACATTGACAGATACCTCTAGGGCAGGCTCTAGTGGAGGTAGTGTTGATGTTACCCCGGGCACTGATGCCCAAGCCCAGAGTGTGGCTCTAGGCATTGATACCTCGACAGACGGAGCAACTATTCAGACATGATCATTAATGATTTTTATGTTCTTAAGTGCATTTGACGACACCTGCTTTTCTTTTGTGGGTGAGGTGAGGTATTTCCGTACCTACCTCTTGTGACTTGTTGTTGTTTGTGAATATGGGTGAATATTAGATTTTGTAATCTATAATTGTGTTTTGAGATTAATCTTGTGGATGTTTCAGATCATGGCTCCTTGTTTTGAATGGAATTGGTTTTGAACCTTTTTCAAAATTTTGTGCCACCTCTTTTGTGTGTGAAGTTGGTTGTTCTTGTGCAAATTTGAGTGTCAATGATGATCAATACATATGACTTAAATAGTGCTCTTAATTGAACGAAATGAATGTGCGGATACGATGAGACCAATGAAGTTGGATAGACAATGTGTGAACTTTTAGCATCTCATTGTGACTAGCCGGTTATTGAATGAGTCTCTTATCATGAACAGTGCACAATAGCTAGAAAGTGTGGAGTCTTCTTTGATATTGGTGTCAATGTCTTGTTTGATGAGCTTACTTTGAACATTGTCTGATGACATATAGAATTTGCCCCATTAGTCTAGTTGACTAAGTGATGCAAGCACTTGAAGTGATCTTAGGCAACAATTTTGAAGAGTGACACAATTTGACAATAAACCTCTTTTGTGGCCAACATTGTGAGATATGTGAACCTTGCTTGGACCTCCTTGAGCCTTATCCTCTTCTTGGAAGAAACTTGAACAATTGTTACCCCTCTTTATCCATTCACTCATAACTCTCATGAAGTGTGGTTTGTTTGAATAGTCAACTTAGGCCAAAAGCCTAAGTTGGGGTGTGGTTAAAAGAGAACGAAAATCAAGAAGTGTGAAAAAAATCCCCCTTTGAGAAATGTGATGTTCAAGTCACACTTCATGAGGGTAGCAGCCACTGAGCCTAAATGACCATACCTTTACACTCTGCCCCGTTACAAGCCTTGAAAATACCTTTGTGATCTTGAGTGAGTTAAAATGAGTGTTGATTGGAAAATAAGGGCAAACCAATGGATGAAGTCATGCATATGTTCATCTTTGTGAGTGTCAGAGTCGTATGTGATTTCGAAACTATAAATTGTTGAAGAATTATGTGTGAATTTGGAATCATGTTTGTTATGAGGGCATTTGAGTACCTTTGTTAATCTTGAATTTGAATTTGAAGAAAGTATTGTAAACTTGATCATCTTTGATAATGTTGAGTAACAATATGAATCTTTGAGTGCACAATTGCTTATTGCATGTGTAAGTTTAGTCTTGTTGTGTGCATTCATGTTGAGTCTTATGCAGCACTATTTGAGACATCCTTTTTGAACTGCTAAACTTGAGTTTTACTCGAGGACAACCAAAAGTTTAAGATAGGGGTCTTCATGAGTCATTGATTTGGAATCATTTAGGGGTTTTCTTTTATAGATTTAGATTCCTCAAAATCTTAATTTGTGCCATAAACTGATGCTAAATCATTGGTTTTCAGGTATATGGATTGAGGAACAAACAAAGGACACTATCATGCAAAAAGGAACCAAACAAGCTGAAGAAATGAAGAAGGGCGAGCCTGAGGATCACTAAGAGCACTTGGCGTGTCGCCGAGTGGCTCATCTGATAGCCTAAAGTTCCTGTGTGCCAAGCCCTGAAGGAAGAAATCAGGTCAGCAACGAAAAGGAGAAATTTGCGAATCGCCAAGCAGTTCCTCGAAGTAAGGATAGATCGCCCAAAAACAGACCTCAAGGATACTGAATGCTAAGGAGAAAACATGATTGAAGAGGTTGAAAGGCGGCTAGCCGAGTGGTTCTGGCAGCCCGACTTACTTCACCGAGTAGTCATTCTTGGCTTATTTTTGGCAACTATAATTTGGATTTTGAACATTTTATTTAGGAGGCAATTATTCTTTAGTATCTGGAATACATTCTGGACAACACGAAATTTGCTTAGAACAATTTTTCTCTCATGTTTTTATTAATTTTTGAAGAACCTTAGAGATTCAATTTGGAGATTTTTGAAGTGGGTTTCAAATTTTCTTCAAATTAATCATTGTAAAGACTAAATCTCTCATACCCAGTTAATGGCTAATCGATTCGGTAATAGTTTTTACCTTTTTATGACATTTGGCTAAAATCCCCAATTCTTCGGGTGTGATAATGTGACTATGGGTTGAATTAGATTATGGGTATTGTTAATTACTAGTGTAAATGCTGAATTGAAGTGAGTTTAATCATTAATTGAGGTTTAATTTATGAATTGTAGTTGCAAATGCAGTTCTACTTTTGTGTTCTTAGCTTCCTGAGGTGAGAGGTTTTAGAAGTAAGATTATTTGTTAATGTTTTGTAAGTATTGGGTTGAGCTGAGTTTAGCGAGAGAGAGTGAATCCTAAACCCAATCCCACCCATCTATCTTGAATGAGTGGATGTATTAAGGTGTGGACTGCTCTTCATTATCATGCTTGTTGATGTTCGAGAAGAAATCACCTGATTTGGGGTAGTTGTTCGAGAGAAACTTATCTCCCTTATAATATAGCCTACTCACTAAGTTTTTGTAGTTTACAAGTACTTTCAATTACTCATATATTGAAATTTGCCTCTACCCCCATTTGACATTCGTGTCTCCTTTTAATTTTATATGTATTTTTCTGATAATTTTTATTCCTATGGATTATTACACCGCATTCATACTTCTTTATTGAATTTAAAACATGTACTGCTCCATGTGGGATTCAACTTCATCTCTTTTAGTTGGGTTTTATACTTATTTACGATCGTTGGCACCTAGAATTGGATGAAGTGTGCTTGAAACGTTCATCAATCATCCTCCATGGAAAGGTATTTTTCAATAATCAATTCAAGCTAAGTTCATTAGGGTAGCTCTTAATCTTTGATTCAATTTGGTGAAAAGATCTTACAACCTTAGAATCCTTATTATGTGATAATACCTTTCACATATTCCTTTGATGTGTATATGAGAAAATCCTTTCAATAACACATCATGATCATCATCGTTGATACTCTACTCTTAAAGCATCCTTAAAACATTTGAATAGATTACATAAGAAAATGCATAAATCCACCATTTACCTTTCATGGTTCGAAACCCATTTCCAATCATCAACATTTAGAAAACATGGGTTAAATATGTATTTCATCATAAATTCATGTAAATCTAGAAATACATGCTTAATTTCATAAAGCTCATCCTTTTTAATAAAAATCCCACATCATATGATTCATAACCTGAAATCATGGGGATGGCATGGGTTAATGGGGAAATCATCATAAAATCATAGTACTTCATCAATTCATGCATAAGAGATCATAATTTAATCATTTAAATCAATAATGAAAAGAACCAATGAAATTGAAGAAAACCCTAACTCAATTTGGGAATTCTAACTTCAAAAAAGGGGAATTCGGGAACTCCATAAATGAAAAGAATCCATTGATGGAAACTATCATACCTTAAAACCAAATGCTTATCTTAAATGGAGGAATTTATACTTTGACTTGGAACCATAGGTTGAATCCTTCTTCTTCTTCCAGTTCTAGAGAGAGAATTATTTGAGAGAGTTCTTCTTTTTGGTGAATTGATAGAATGATTTCTGTTGGGAAATTTGGGGGTTAAAATACATATATTGATGTCTTAATGATGGGTAAAACGACGTAGTATAGTGCTAGATTATTTATGAAAAGACCCAACTACCACTTAAAAATAATTGTCAACCCATGACTGACGGCCACTGACAACGGACCATGGTCACATTGACGGATCGTCCTGCACGTCCCTCGTTCGTGGTCAGAAACTCAACTTGAGGGTCTTGGACCACGGGCCTGAACCACCAACCATGGTTCCACCAACAGTCCGCTGGTTTGGCAGTGTTTCTAAGCCTTTCTGGGCAGTGACATAATGATCAACCACGGACCGCACCTACGGTCTGTGGTCCCATCCATTGGTCGTGGGTGGCCAGCGTAGGTTGACACCTGCAACTTCTAGAAATGGGTAATTTACCCTTTCTCGAATTTGGGGTGTTACAATATCTCTCCCTTGGGATCATTCGTATTTGAATGAGATTCAAGCTGGTGCAAAAATTGTAAGGGAGGAACTAACACCACAACCTACAATGCATTTCAACCAATGATGAACTATCGACTCCAAGCTAAGATGTTATCAAGACATCATAAGAGGGGTGAAACTAAATCTAACAGCCCATCATGCATGCAATGCACATATCCGAGGAGGAAACATCAACTCCAAGCTAAAGTCATGCTCATAACATCAAATCATGTAGTCTACATGTAATTCATACTCATGTGCACATAAACGTGAAGAAATCAATAAAATTTACTCATTATCTAAAAACTTGAACTTTTCATAAATCATACATTGTAAGGAAATCATGGAAACATATAAGACACATGACTCTAAAACAAAGAACAAACCATGAGGAACTCATTACCTAAATTTAGAATACGAGTAGAAGGAACAAGATGAGGATATCGAGACATCATATCGACCTCTCATCCCAAGTAGAACAGTAAACTAACTAATTCCTCCACAAAATATTCACGGAAATCTATACTAGAACCTTTGTCTCCAACCATCTATTTAAACTCATGAATAAAAGTCTATGGGATGCAGCCCATACAAAGTCTAAAAACATAAAAAAAAATGACATAAGGAAATAAAGGGTTCGTCCTCGAAGCTATGAGGACTCACCAATTCTTCAATTCTTCTAAATCCTTGAAACTCTAGCCTCCAACCCTACATTTGGTTAGAATGTAGGCAATATGCGTTAGTACAAAACGTATTCAATATGAAAGCTAACACAACATCATAAGGACATCTCAAATGGTTAGTCAACAAGAGACAATAACATAATCACATATTATCATCATAGTCATAGCATGGTCTCCAATAAAAGCATCATATAAACATAAGTCACATAAGATATATTTAATGAGCATAGGAGATATATCATATTCATGGCCTAGTCTTTAATAAGACTTTCATGGTTAGACACTTCAACCTTAAGTCCTTCATATTACAAGAGGACCACTTCACAAGCCACCTCCAAATATACTTGTGCAATGCAAGGATAGCATCACATACTACCATCAAAGCTAACTACGTCCCTTTGGTCATTCTAGGGCATAGTCCACCTTCATACTCAAGACTTAGGTCGTCATGTCATCTTAATTATAATTTGTGTACATGGTCAACTCTTAAGCTTCTCTATGCCATAAGGGTACCATACTTCTAAGTAACACCAAGACACACTTGTGCAATGCATGAAAGGCATCCCATACTACCCTTCACACAAAGTATAGCCTTTAAGTCACTCTAGTCATATTCACCCTACTTTGGCCTCATTATTAGTTTAACTCTCTTAACTAAGTGAATCTCTCACCTTTAGTCAATTATAACTAGGAAGGGCAGCTATAGCAGAATCCTATCTCAAGACTTCTCTTTAATGACCCTAAGTTATACTTGTGCAATGCACGTATAACACCCCATAATACTATACATGCTAAGTACTACTTTTAGGTCCTCATACTAACCCTTATTGGTTTGGAACCTAGTTCCTCTCTTTCACTTTAGAACACTATGAGGTACTCTTTTAAGCACATTTTAGTTCATTATTAGGTTGAACCCTACAAGATACTTCCTTTAGTATGTCTAAGTTCACTATTAGCATGGATACTATGAGATACTTACTTAAGCATGTCTAAACCCCTTTTCTACTTTGAACACTATGAGATACTCTCATAAGTATGTCTAAGTTCATTATTCACATGGACCCTATGAGAAACTACCTTAAGCATGTCTAAGTCCACTTATACTCTTGAACACTATGAGGTACTTTATTAAGTAAGTCTTAGATCAATTATGCTTTAGAACACTATGAGATGCTTCTCAAGCATGTCTTAGTTCATAGGATATGGAGATTGCTACTAGGAGCCTTAACTCAACTATGTGAATTATCCTATCTCATGAGACCTAACTATTAGAAAACCCATACTCTACTACGTAAGTGTCCCCCCTTTAACTTGGATAGTTCTCACATCAACTAGATGTGGCTTTCCTTTCTTCTTGGATTCTGGACCCTATCTTAAGTGACACTCCATCTCATTGTCAATATCCACTTGGAGCCAAGCATACACCCCAAGATTTACTTGTTAAGCCTTGCTTAACACTCGTATCTCATGAAAGGATGTCCTCGACAATCCATCCATGCTCAAGTTATTCTATCACTTTCATATATCAAGCATTAATAAGGTAGGTTATGTAAGTAAAGGTCTTTCACTACAATTCAACCTATTAGACTTTTATTCTCTTTTAGAGTTTACTCTGAAAGCCAGCTTAACACGAGTACCAAAACCCTTTTGGAATTATTGTCAAGACTCAAAAGTTAATCAGGTACCATGATCGGAAATAATCGACAAAGGCACTCATGCAACATAACCATTTATCTCAAGTACAACTTGGCATAGTTCTCCACCGAATAGATCAGGAAATAATCCAATTTCATCATCCAATCTAGTATAACCCAAATCGAGTGATGTTGTCGTCGGGTGCGAGGCAACCGAAAAATAAAGTCCATGTTCAAATCTTCCCACTTCAAAGTAGGAATGATAATATATTGGGACAAACCTCTCAATTTTTGATGCTCAACTTTCACTTGTTGGTAATTTGTACAGTTAGCTACAAATCCTGCAATATCTTTCTTCATCCCATTCAACCAATAGACCTCCCACAAATAATGGTATATTTTGGTGGCTCATAGGTGAATGGAATATTGCGAACTATGGGCTTCTAACAAGATCTGTTCTCTTAAGTCATCAATAGTTGGAACACACAAATCTGGTGTTTTCCATCTTTCCCGCCCTTTACATCAAAGTCAAACATGTCAAATAACACAAACCTTATAAATATTACATTTATGAAATAGTTTTACGCTATTACCTTATGATAAATAATTTCTCGAATAGGCATACTACCAATACGATGAAGCATCTTCAACTTAGCTCGATTTACTGCATTCCTGCTGCTTCTTGCCTAAATTCATTTTGTAGCTTTTATTTTTTGAAAAGAAAGAAACTAGAAGATTTTCCAAAAGAAATTAATGGAACATATACACGAGTAGGCTATATACAAGAGTATGAGTTCTCTGTCAAGTCCCCCTGGAAATCCATCATAATGGGAATTCAGTTATCTTTCAATGCTACTGCTGTAGCAATGCTATCATTACTACTAAATTAGAAATCCAAGTTTAATAACAAATTTGAAGGACCTAGACCCTCATTGTGCATAACTATTTCTAACATTACTATCTTTTTTTTCATATCTTTAAGAAGCAGTTCAGGGGGATTGAGGAATAAATTTGTCTTACAAATTCTCTCCTTGAACTATTAAGAAGTAGTTCGACGACTTCAGTTCTCTGATGCAGGGTTACTGTATTTTTCGATTTGAATCTATTAAAGATACGAATGCAGTTATGCAAGCAGGACCATACACATTTTTAACAAACCGTTAATACTTCAAAATTGGGTTATAGATTTACCTTCCCAGGTCTGCCAGTGGGATATTGGTCAGGAGAATATGACTGGTATCCAAAATTCTACAACGATTGTATGAAGTTTTGGCACACTGGCGAAGGGTGCTGGTCTAAGAAGAAACCAATAGATGAGGAAGAGGCTATGCCTCAATTTCAGGTGGTGAAGTGGTGAAAAAGAAATGCAGAAAGATTAGAAAGCCTAGGAAAACAAAGGTGGACTGGAAAGCTACAGGGATAACTCGACATCCTAATGAAGCTCTCGTCCAGCCTTGCAAGGAGAATGTAAAAGAAGCTAGTCTAGGGGTAGCTCCAAACCAAAATGCAGGCCCTTCTAATAATGACAATAACATTGATAGTTCAAAAAAAAATAGTTCAGCAAAGCGAGATTGAAGGACTCATGGAGCAGTCTATACCAAGTGGGTGATGCAACAATTCAAAGCACAACAACTATTTCAATAACATGGATCAAACAACTGAGTATATTTGGTGCTAACGAGGGAAATCAAGCCGTAAAATACTAGAAAATATACTATTAAATTAGTGGGCATACCTGAAAACTTTCAGAAGCAAAATGTTCCTTTACTAACCATTTCCATTCTTTTTTCGTCTACTCCCCTTGGAATAATCCTAAGAGATTGTTGGATAGGCTTATCCTTCACATACTTGGCATGTAAGTGTCCTCTCCATTTGTTCCATAACTCATTCATCCATCCCAATATATGATCACGATGATCATTCATGTCAACACCCTCAAATTTTTGCTTCAACATTTGCTACCTCCTCGAGTAAATCATCACAATCTGTCTATGTACTTCCTCCATCAAGATTAGGATATAGATCTCTCAACAATTCTTATACTTCATCCTCACTCTCACATTCTTCTACTGCATCACCATCTTCATCTTCAGATTCAGTCAATGGCTCACCCAAACGCTCTCCATGGTGATACCAAAAAGTATAGTTTCGAATTATACCATACACAAGCAAGTGTGTCTCAACTATTTCATGAGTTCCTAGAATTGTATTGAAACATTTGACACATGGACATCATATTTCATGTTCTTCTCATGTTCTTTGAAAGGCATAATCTAAAAACTTTTGCACACCGGCTAAATAGATTTCATCAAGTCGATTGTCAACAAGTTGCATCCATTGCTTAGTAGGTGCCATAACCTTAGAGCAAATATAAAAATTAGATTTTAAAAAAAGAAGAAATAAAAATAATAATATGCACACAACTAAGTTGAACTCTAAGATCACAATTTCTAGTCGACCTTGGCTACTTTTTTAGTTAAGGAATTGCAATATACTATCAGATGACAATAATTGATGTAAATATAATTTTTGATAATATGATGGAAAGAATTTAATGTTTCAAATTTTAATATCCTACTTAACTTAACAATGCACATGACAAGTATGTACAAGATATTGTTAACTAAAAAAAGTATACTACTAACATAAATTTCATGATCAACAGAAGAAAGCTTGTAACTTGAAGCAACAAAGAAAAAGGAACTCCGACAACTCAAGAAAGTAGAAAATAATACTTTCGAGTTCAAACTGTATTCAACACTTGCCCTGTGTTACACTCTACTGGTGTTGAAGCCCTTTTTGTTAGAGAGGCTGAAGGAAGAAGCAACATATCAGCTGCTGGAAAGGTAAAATTGTTTCATTTCTTTTGGACCTTTCTCTTTCGAGTATATAAGCTGCTTGTTTAAATGATCACATATGTTTCTTTTCTAGTTTGTTCAGAAGTTGTCATACACTTATTTACTCAAGTAGCTTTGTTCTTTAGTTCACATATGCTATCACTTATTTGAATTTCACTCCATATAATGTGTTCATCATTTATTAAAGAAAGTCAACAACTACATTACACTAGTTTATCCTAACGTCCATCATCTTCTCACGATCATTAGTGTAGGAGTCAAATAGGTAATGTATGACGCAAGTGTTAAAGTTTTTTTCCAGCCAACCATGAATAATGAAAATGAGCAAAGTTAACAAAATCAAAGAAGAACACCATTTAAAAAGCAACATATTTAGATTTCTTTCTCAAAATTTTGAAGGTTTTCTTTGAGACATCTTAGTTTTTCACTCATGCTTTCTTTCTCGTCAATCTTTTATAATTATTTCTTCAACAATCTGATTAGTTGACATGATTTTTTTTAAAGCTAGTAGTTGCTTGTTGACCCGACATGAAATAAATGACCATTCAAATTGACTTGTTTATTGATCACTATCTTTAGTTAATTGTTCAAAGACTCCAAAGTCAGGTAAATAGTGATGTTAACAGATGTGTAGGTTAACAACCTGTAGCACATTAATAAAAGATGACAATTACTTAACCCGATCAAGACTCCAATGTAAAGAATCTTCATGTTGTACAGTCAACAACTAATTCTCCATCAAGACTCATATACCCATATATACATGGGTCTATTTTGTCCATTAAAGAATGGAAACCATAAAGGAGAGAAGAAGAGAAGGAAGAAGTAGAATATGGGAGGGCATTGCAAAGGAGACTGACTACATTGCTTGTGTAAGAGCAGCTACTAGGATAAGAGACGAAGTACATAGTTTCTTTTTCTGAAAATTTTGTATGCTCTATATGATAATTAGATGATTCATTAGATCAAACATGTTGAGACTTAAGCATGATTTGGTGGCTAACACAATCAGGTTAATGACCAAAACAACTATTTACTTGTCAATCGTCAAAAATAAAGTTTAGTGTTGCTATATTTAATTCACTGGTTAAAGACTTCAAATACAAGTGAATCAGTGATGTTAAAATATTTGTCAATTCACGACCTATAGCACATTAATGAAAGAAAGCAATTACTTACCTTGTAGTATATAGAAACTAATCACTTTTGTTATTACAAGTCGATCAAGACTCCAATATAAAGAATCTTTGTGTTGTATAATCAACAACTAATCCAACAAGAATCACATATTCATTCATACAAGGGACTTTTGTGTCCATTGAAGAGGGGAATCATGAAACAAAGAAGAAAAGAGGAATCTGGACTCATAATATACTACAAACATGAATACACTTCAAAAACAATCAAACTTTCAATTATAATGTGGACTCAATAAAACAAGAAAATAGGGCAAAGTTGAGTGATAGATCAGTAAACAGGAAGAAGAGGAAGAGACACATACTTGAAATTCGTAGTTGAGAGAAGGAAACAAACACGTTGGTGCTGCGAATACGTACAGAGGATTTGAGGTAGAGCTGAATAAACTTAGGTCGTTGTTGATCAAGATGAAAAAGAGATACTTCTGTTGAGTTGAGTGAAAGATCAGTAAAAATGAAGAAGAAGAAGAGACATCATACCTTCAATTCGTAGTTGTGAGAAGGAAACAAATATGTTGCTGCTGAGAATACGTACAGAGGATTTGAGGCAGAGCTGAATAGCTCTGTCGCTGTTTATCAAGAAGAAAAAGAGACTTCTGTTTAGTTGAGCAAAAGATCAGTAAACAGTAAGAAGAAGAGACATCATACCTTAGATTCGCAATTGAGAGGAGGAAACAAATATGTAGTTGCTGAGAATATGTTCAGAGGATTTGAGGCAGAGGTGAATAACCCTAGGTCATAGTTGATCGAGATGAAAGAGAGCACTTTTGGGCTTGAGAATACGTTTAGGGCAAAGGTGTGACCAATGGATTTTGAGAGAAAAAAGATCTTTTTTTGGATTTTTAGATAAAAGTGTTTCTTTGTGGTGCCTACTTTTCAGGAAAAAAAAATAGTTTTGCGTTTTAGTAAATTTTTAGCAATGTTTTGGCGCTCCCACTAAGTCTCTCAATTACAATTGGGACGAATCATTAGTTTTCTTAGGGACGAGATTTTTTACCTTCTCAATAACATATAACTTTAAGGACCGAAATATAATCTCATCTCAATAGATATACTTTTTAGGACGGGATTAGTAACTCATCCCTACATGTTGGTCTTAAATAAACCTTTTTCTTGTAGTGTAAGTCACGGGTGGGATAGTTCTGCTCATATTCCTTACTCACATCAAAGCACATACAATTGATTTACCCATCTACTCTCTTCAATCTCCTAAGAATTCTTATAGGTGTTCAACTATTGGAGATTGGCTTCCTTCTAGGTCAATATAAATACTACAGTTAAGATAGAAAAAAAAATCCTCAATAGTTCATCTATTGGAATAGGAGGCCGAGGTCATGTTTACCTTCATTACTAGCATGTGTTATATCAAGCTCAATATATGGTGCCTTTTGAAGGTCGTAATAGAAAATAAATAGTGAAGCTTGAATGCACCATAAAACATGAACTCTAATAACATGTAAATGTCAGGTACCTATAAAGTTATATTCTGATTCATAACGTCTTAGAGTTGGCCACTTTGGGCTTAACTAGATAGGTCTGGTCATACTAATAGATTTCCTCTTCTTCTTTTTTATAACAAGTGAGGGTGGTCCGACTCTTTTCCCATGCAAGATAGCAAATAAGAACAACTAGCATGTGAGCAATTTTTCCTCTCCCTTAACTGGACTATGACTGACGAATTACTTCAGGCATATATTAAATGAATCTTGTGGTAGCCCTATTCAATTTGATGGAACTCTATACATGTGTATAATGCTCTACTTCTCTTTTGTACTAATGATGTAGATGAACTAGGTCCATGTATCTTCTATCTAGGTAACATTTCTATTCCCCTCTTTTTTCTTGGTGTTATCAAGACAAAATATCAAGACTTGAATCAATACTAGAATGACTTCTCTGTCTAACAAAGGTTCACAAAGTTGTTCCCGGGTGTGCCATTATAACTCGTTAGGGTTGAAGAGTTGATACCTTTTTATTGCCTGAAACACTTAGCAACCTCTCTTTCATAAACACCTATCCCACTTCTCTATAGCATCCTCATATCACCCCTACTCATATGTTTAGGGAATTTGACGTATCCCATCTCTTTCTAACTAGAAACTCCACGTACATATTCGGCCTGTGTAATTCAAGATTCATTCTCACATGCTTCCTATCTAACAAGTACCTTTTGATCAAAACTAGTAGCTTCATGCACTCTAATCCCACTATGTACAACCTGAATAATCACTACTTAGGTCTAACCAATCAATTTTCCTTTTGTTAACCTTACCCTTTAGTCACATCCTAATCCTCTCTAGCTAAAACATAGATCATAATATGGACTACCATACATATATCATTTTCAGCAATTGGCACACATATCCCTAAGTTTTATAAACATAAAAAGAATACAAATGTTATTAGTACTTACTCGGGGTTGTTGGAACCTACCATATAAAAGCCAAATATTAACATACTCGTGATGATATATGGTGAGAATTTAGGCCTTGTCATCCAATTTGGGGTATCTCTAGTAACACTATTGCACTGATAGATCCACCTATCAAATTGTGCCACTTCCTTCTTCCAACTAAAGGAAACTGGTTCAACATCATCAATTTTGAGAACATGTGTAACGCTGAAAATTTTATGGATATCACACACTAAGAACAAGTGTCCTCTATAGGAATAGATCCTATAAGTATCGAGGAAATATAGAACTAAAGAGTTGGTTACATCCTCCTAAAAAGATGTGCATGTTAATGCTACAACTCATATATGTAACTAGGTAACCAATCATTGTTTAAGCATATACTATATCTTTCTCAGTTGAACCAACGTGATACAAATGGTACAAATGCAACTTAAAATGCACATAACATAAAAGTCTTTACATACCTTGTGGAGTGACATGGTCAAATAAAATGAGCTCAATCTAGTCTAATTTTTTGTAATTTAAGATCCTTTATGTATGTTACATGTTGACACTTTAACGGTCCTTAATCATATTAACCATAATACGAATAACATGACCAGGTACAAATAGAAATTGACTTCTTAATTTCGCTCTATCGCACGATCTAAATAATGAAGGAAGGTAACATTTCCTAAATGTCCAAGAAGCCCCCTAATTTTAAATGTGGCGCGCACAACATTCATAAATAGGGCTCTACTAGACACGGCATTATAGACTCCCTAGGACGAACTGCTCTGATACCACTTTTGTCACACCACAACCCTAGGTGAGGCGGATAAGTACCATATGAACACATGCTTTACAAGTGACCAATGATGAGGAAGTAAACTACAATGCTAATAGATTTACTAATGAGAAGCATAATATACAACATATGTCGACCAACTGAATCAATACGTGTGACAAGTGAAACTATGAATATAGATGATAGCTTTACAATGTCTACAAAGCCTCTACCTTCCGTGACTGTACCACTATGAAAATGCACATAGTAAAGACTCAGAAAATCCCCGAATCAACCTGGAACTCACCAACAACCGTTGAGTATCATGTGCTTCTATTGGGGAGATCTACTAGTTGAATACATTACCTGAAGCATGAAATGCAGCTTCCACAATAAGGGACGTCAGTACAAAAGAATGTACTGAATACGTAAGGTATAATACAACCATATGTAAAATGAGAGCTCAAGTGAAACCAAATACAAACAGATAGGGATTTGAGACCAGCTTTGCTTATTATACCTGTGGAATCCTGTATGTTACGTTCTTTTCTTCACTTTTCTGTGCGTTATAATTTTATAAGACATATGATACATTGACCAACTGATCTGTGGTAGAAGAGGATGACCCATTCTAGGCATTTTAAACCCTGGGATGTTATCCTAATAATTCCAAAAATTGGGATCGACCCATGCTTGGCTTTCACCCCTAATCTGCCACCCTCCTATATCAATTGGGATTGGCCCATGCTAGGATTTCACCCTTGAGCTGCAACCCTTCTATACCAATTGGGATCGACCCATGCTAAGCATTTTCCCCTGGGCTGCCACCCATAATTATATAGATTACTTCACTTAGATTCTTTAATCTTTGAGATTGTTGTTTTGATGTTCATAACTCTTTTGAGATTGTTGTTTTGATGATGATAACTCTTTTGAGATTGTTGTTTTGGTGGTCATAATAATTGTTAAGATTTGGAAATATGGACCAGTAGCATAAGACATGAATATGGACTTACAATAATAACAATGACATGGGAAGCAAATGTGACACCAACGTAATACTTAGGAACTTATATAACTCAGTAAGCATTTTGACATCTCAAATTGAAGCATATATCAAGTGAAGACATTTAACATTCAGGCAAGAGATTTGCACTCTATATGATAACCAAATACTCACTAACTAATATCAAATACAAGGTATACATGAACGTGGAACCAAGGGAGAACATGGGCAGATTTAACTTAAGAACGGAGACATATTCCAAGTAAGTACATATAAAATGCAATAGAGCAAGTAGGGATCTTGTGAAGTAACATTATAGTCTAACACAATGGGAGTAATAACCAATAAAGGGAACATATGAACATGTGAAAAGATGACTTATATGATGGAATAGACAATTGAAGCAAGTTGGCAAGATATGGGCAGATTGTATATCCAACATATAAACATATGTACCATGTGTAATCTAGGTTACATGCATGCTAATACTTTGTAGAGTAAGTAAGCACATACATTTAGTAATAAAATCATAATATAGTACTCACTTTAATGCTCTAGGGAGTAGGAACTGCAACTATGAATCAGTCACTACCAAGGGCACTTAGAAAGCTTTCTTTGTAATACAAGTGTTGGATTCATGCCAAAGAAATAGGAAATCAAATAGCCTTACATATCTTGCTCTACATTTCAAAAAGTATTACTTAACCTCTTTCTCTTCAGATCACTAATCTACAATGAAATAAGTTGGAAGACTAGTATTAGTAGCGAATCAATCAATTTGAGCTACTTGATCTCACCAAAATAGTAACCAAGCAGTAAGCATGTAATTTATCTAGCCAATGTTTTCTTTCCTTCCCTTTCCCTTTAATCACATTTATATATTGTACAACCTTCGTATAAGGTCCTCCCCAAAACTCCCTGCAATATTTAAGTCCTTTAACGTCTCCATAACTTCCCCGCACATCCAGTCACATCCCTTATTAGACATACATAAAGCAATCCTTAAATATAATAATGTAACATAAGCAATATGAATCATGGTTTCTGATCACCAACACTTGAAGAGCTAATATTACTTTTGAAGTGCTCAAACAAGCTCATAACTGAATTTGAAGGGGCCTCCTCTCCATGGATGTCCCAACATGCACTAACCACCAGAACATCCTCCCTAATAATACACCATGTAGAAGGAACATTTATTACTCACTTAGACATACCAAATGTCCTAATTAACTCAGGAACAAGAGGGAGAAAATTGGAGTATCTTATCTTGTTGGACATAACTACCACTTGCTAAGACTTAGATTCTTCAAGGTAAAGGTTGTGCTCCTCAACTTGTCTTAACTTATACCTTCCCATAGCTTGAACTCCGTAATATTCAAGAACCCTAATGGTATTTAATGGCTGCTATATGAATCTAAGAGAGAGAAGAGAGAAAGCTCTAGAAATCAGATTTTTTTGTCAAAGTAAAAATGGTTGGAAAAAGCTGATATTAATCCCTTTAAAAGGGACCTTTTTTGGCTGACTTTCTCACTCATTTTGGGCCATAAATTATCAAGTAGGTGATCCACCTACTTGGACTTTTCACTTGGGCCTTTTTGGACTTAAGCATATTGTGCCTTTGCTGTCCATTTTCCCCTTATTCTTCTATTCAACTTGGGCCAGATTAAAACAAGTAGGTGGTAGTGTACTTGGCCCAATAACATGGTCAAAAAAGTCTTAGTAGGTGATGCACCTTCTTAGTCCCTTGGGATGGTCAACAAGTCAAAGTAGGTGATGCACCTACTTGTCACCTACTAGCTTAAGTGTAGTCAAGCAAGCACCTCAATATTTTATTCCATTTCTAGACTTTAATAATTTTAACTGAACTTAAAACTTATATACACTATGTCAGTTTAAACTTTAGACTCAAATATTACCTTATGATCTCAAGTTTAAATACTTCCATCGATTTCAACCTAATCGGGTCACATTAAAATCTACAGACAGTTCACTTTAAACCTATTCTATTGTCACTAGTTCCATAGGAAACCGAGTCCTTAACTATACCACGAGGAAATTTATAAGCGTCACATAAATAGAACTAATACACGTAGAATACGGGGTGTTACATATCTAAAGTCTACCATTATCCTACAGGCTTTGGTCTTGGAGCCTTAACATAAATAATTCATCCTATTGGCTTTACTCTCAAAACCCTAGTGATCAACATTCATGAATACAAGTCGTACTCTCAAAATTTTACTTCTTACAATCATCATACATATCTAGATTTCAATGCATTCTGATCACATTCTTCATTATCAAGTGATTCTAGTCATAAATCATCATAAAGGTTCAACTTCAAGCTTTATTAGTCATGATCCATCATATAAACTATAATCTAATTCAATTCATTTCTACAAGCTTCTATTCTTGAATAATTACTACTCATATCATCAATTCTAGGATCATCTCAAAGTCTTCAATTTCCCTCTTTATGGCACAAACGCACATTACTTCAATTCCATCAATTAACTAGGGTTAGCCATTGAAAACACATAATATCATCATAAAAACATGATTCATGACTAAGTCAATCATAAATAAGTAATTCCACTCAATGGATTCATACTCAACTTAACCCACAATATTGGAAGGAACCCTAACTTGAATAGGGAATTCATCTTCACAATTAGAGGAAATCTAGGGGGCTCCATGGATGGAAGAATCCATGGATGAATAAGATATCATACCTTGATTATAAATCCCTCACCATGCTTGAAACAATGGAGGAATTTTCCCTAACTTGCGCTTCTTCTTCTTCTTTTTTTTCTTCCTAGAGAGAGAATTTCTTGGATGGAGGTTGGGTTCTGTGGGTGAATTGAAATAATGATTTGGAATTACTTAATTAAGGGTCTAATAGCTTTATATAGGTGGTCTAATTACTAATAAAATGACACCAATTTAAAAAAATTTAATTCTAGAAAGTTGTCTAACCCTCCAACTTAACTGCCTAAGGACTTCACTGTCTCAACCTACGAGACCTCTACCCACAGGCCGTGAGTGGACCCACGGGCCGTGCTGGTCTTCCTGGGGTGAAGTCTAGCATCCAGTTTTGGGGTCTTGACCCACGACCCCTCACCCACGGGGCGTGGGTCCACCTAGTGGTCGTGGTCCCCTTTTGTCGGTGGACTATTTTTGGACAATTTTGGGGTGGTTTGCTAGGGTCCACTTCAAGGACCCTTGGTGGGTCCTTGGAGAGTCGTACCTTGACATTTAACCCATAAACCCTTCATTCTATGTATGGTAAGTCATTTTTATGATTCTAACCCGCACGTAAAGCTCTAGAAAACTTAGGTAAGGCTCTAGTTTAGCCTACTAGTTTTTTGAGTGTTACACCGACACTATTCGGCAAACTTGAAATGATTCACCAAATGTTACAGAAAAATTTCTGGAAATACGGGCGCAGAAGGGCGATTAGAAGGGACTTTCGGCATTCAAATATCATGCATATGAATGAAAGTTACAGAACTCAATCCAAAAATATGGACAATTAGGTGATTGAGGGGTCATTATGCGAACCACCGAACCACTTGGCGAGCTAGACTGAACTCGCCGAATAGTCCAACCTGCCATATTTCTTCCCTAACATTCAAAATCTAACCCGCAGCCCACAAAATCAAAATTAAATTATTGTTCTACGCAATTGGGTCCAACCCATACTACCCATGCCTACGGGGTACTCAGACTTTCCCCAATTTACCAAAAATTGACCAATTGACATCTTTTGCCCTAATGTATGACGTCATCTGCACTATTTGGCAAAATTGGAGAATTAGCACAATTCAAATTTACTAAGACTTCACCCCACTAGACCCACAAGAAATTCAACACAACCTAACAATTTTAACACGGTTAAACACGAAATTTCACAAATTCAGGTTGATTAACAACGATTTAAACTAAATACGGGCAAACATAGCACCGTACAATCAACATATCCAAATTAAGCACAGAGAACAACCACAAAACGATGACACATTTGATTTCAAAAAAATGTAAAGCGGGGTTCGAAAAACCAACCTTATATGCCAAAAATTTGAAATGCTAGGCTAGAAATGAATCAAAAATACCCCCACCCACCAAGTTTTAAAACAACAGAAAAAAGTAAGAAAACTAGTACGAATAAACAAAATATGTGAGTGTGAAAGTTTGGAAGTCGAAAAGTATGAAATGAGGGAGATTTTTCAATTTAAAATGGTTTTGCCCTTTTTGACTCTTCAATTCATGCGTCAAATGTTGATCACAACCCACTCGGCGATGCGTCGAGTAGAACTTAGCCAACTGAGTTTCACAGAACCTCTAGTAGGCTAGGAGGTTCCAACGGCGGTCCAAGTCAGGCTCGCCGACCTGTTCGGCAAGTCGCCAACTAGACCCTTGGCTTGCCTTGCTGCCATTTTCCCAAAATTTCAACTTTCAACCTGCACATTCAACATCTGTTATTCAAACAACATTAATACAAGCATAAACTCTTGGGTTGCCTCCCAAGAAGCGTCTTATTTAATATCATGGCATGACGTGGGTATGCTTTCAAGGTTTATTTTTTGGGTTAGCCAACATATCAATTGGTAGACCCCCTTTGGTCTTGGATTCAAATGAGATGAAATTTGAACCATTTGAGTTTCCAGTTGCTTCATAGACACTGAGTGAGATGTAACCATCTGACTTAGTGTAGAGACATCCTCTTTCATTTCTTTAAGCATCTTGTCCGACCCTTCCACTTTATTGAGAATGCATCCAAGCATATTTTATGTGTGAAAGTTCTCCAGGTCAGCCCTTTTCTCTTTTGGCTTTTGAGGCTCATGGTGGGAACATGTCTTTCCTTCTCAACATCTCGTTCCTTCCAATTAATCCAACGGTCACGCCATTCCCTGTCACAGTCTCTCCATCCATCATACCGCTCTTTATTCCAACCTTGATTCATGCCCAGCCTTGGATAGCTTGGATAGAAATCTCCTTTTTGATGTGCATGAAAATTTGCTTCCTCATTATAAAGAGCCTCAAAGTGTACATCATCGGGGTTCACCCCACTAACACAAACATCATTCACAGCTTTAGACACACTACCCATCACATTTTTCAACAAAATATCCAATAGGGTCATCATTTGTGCCATATTTTTGTGTCACACCTAATCTTTCTCTATGTTCTGCTTCATCATCCTAAAGGTCAAAAGAGACACCTGGTCCTCTTGAATGTACCATGCTTTGTTTATTTTGGTCATACAATTGAGGATATTTGATACTATTTCGAATGGTTGCTGCATAGTACCTCCTCGAACAAGTTGATCACCCACACCTTTGTTCACCGAGTCTAGACTCTGGTAGAAGTGTTGTAACAACACATTGTGTTGAAGCCCGTGAGTCGGACATTGAACTAACAACTTCAGAAATATCAGCCACGTCTCATGGATTGGCTCACCCTCTAAACGTTTAAAGCCTTGAATATTATCTCTTAATGTCGTCATCTTTGAAGGAGGAAAGAATTTTTTGTAGAACACCTCAGTAAGCTATTCTCAAGTGGTAATGGAATCCCTTGGTAGATATACTAACCATTTGGTAGCATCCTCCATCAAACAAAAAGGGAACAACCAGAGATGAAATGACTCTTGTGGGATGTTTTTCAATGAAAACGGACCACATATGTCTACAAAGTTCTGAATATGATCACGGGAATTCTCATGAGCTAGCCCTCCGAATATTCCTTTCATTTAAAAGAGTCGTGACATTGTGCTAGTCACGTGGAAGACAATATATCTCTCAAAAGAAGGTAAACATATAGCACCTACGACACCTAATAGAATTGGGTCATTGACATCATTCACATTTCTGATGTCATCATGGTGGCCAAGTAGGCCACCGTCACTTCCGTTTACACTCATCTCATTCTTTGTTCACAAACACCCAACAACAACAGAAAACAAGGTAAGTCAATTCAACTACAACACAAAAAAGATCAAAATCTAAACTTCAATAATAGAATTCTAAACATCACTCCCCGGTAGCGGCACCACTTTTGATAAATTCTCAACTAGACTTCATCCATTACTAGGTTTAGGCGGTCAAAATCTAATCTAGTAGCGATGACACATGGAGTGATACAAGTTAGAATTCGATTACGAAGTTCTAAATGTGTTCTAATCATTTGTAGGAATAGAAATTATTAAAAGCATTTAGATAAATCAAAAAGGTTGACAATGAATGTCATGTGAGCGGACTAGGTTTGTCAATTAACAACTACAACAATTAGAAAAATAGGGGAGTATCAAGTAGTTTAGAATTCTCGGGGATGTGATCAATTATAGGCTAATTTCGCTATATGTGTATTTGTAATTTACTAACAATTGTTGAATCTCAATGGGTAGGCTAGACTATAGATGCAATAGCTTTCTCTCAAACAACTATTATGATTCAAGAGAGTTCTATCGAACCTCGACAAGATTAAAAATATAAGCATCCCAATACCTCAATTTATCCACTCTCTCAAGCTAGATAGGTAGAATCAAGTTAAGATTCACTCTCTCAAGTTGAACCGACAACAATCAACAATCGATAAAATTTGTTCTAATATCCTCTTTCTCAAAAAAACCTAGAATAGTGAAGTAAAATATGCATTTGCAACTACAATTCATGGATTAATACACAACTATCAATTAAACCCACTTCAAATTACCATGTAAATCAGTAAACAACAATAACCATAAGCTAATTAGAGTAAATAATCACATCATCACGCCCCAAGAATGGGGGTTTAGGCCACATATCATAAAAGAGAAGAAATCAATACCAATTATGTTCTCCAAAATCTGGGTATTACATTTAACATTTTTAGAATGATCCAAAATGTTCAATATCGAAAACCCAACTCAAAATCCACTAGAAAAATCCTTAAACTAAGTAAAACCAAGTATCCAGTGAAAGCTAAAAGTTCTACAATGGAAAAATTACTCACCAAATGACTTGATTCAAGACTTCATTCATTTTCTTCTTTTTAAAATTCAATTTAAATTTTCCCAAATTTAGGCCTTCAAGACCATTGTGCGATGTTATCAAGCATCGTTGACCAAGTCGGTGATGCGCCAATGGCTTCATTCCATCTCCGGTTTGCCTTGGCTCTTCAACCTTAGAGTTCTGTGACTTTAGGCGAGCGATCGAGGTCGCTGATCCATTCGGTGGTACGCCAATTTTCCATTTACATCGCCAATTAGGTTTCTCCCAATGGATTGAATGCTGGAACTTTTGGTAAGCTGAACAGCCACTTGGCAGTTCACCGAGTGGTCTTGGCCATCACGAGGAATGCTTTTCTTCAACTTCTTCAGCTTTCTTAACTCCTTTTTTCCTGGTCATGTCCTTGCCTTGCTTCTTCGCCTTCATTGCTGCAAATCAACACATTAACATCAGTTTAGAGCATAAATTACGCATTGGGGACAGTAAAATTATTTAAATAAAGCCCTAAATGAGCCAAAATCTAAGACTCATTAATAGAACCCCAAAGGACCTCATACAAGCCACTTAGCTTTTATAACATAAGGATATAACAATAAAAGTAAAACAATAGTCCAAGTCCAATAGTTTTTATAAAAGAAAAGTGGAAGTCCAAAACAGTTTTCTCAATATAGACATCTAGTATAATAGAATGAAATTGATCCTAGCCGCAAAATACATGAATGAAAGTGAAACAATGAAAATCAGTCCTCTAAGCGTTAGGACTCACTAAAGCTTGAGAATCTCAAAATCAAGTACTAGCCACGATATTGAGAAACCTGCCAGTCGAACCCTACATTTGGGGAAATGTAGGCAAGAGTATGCATTATATACAAAGTATGATAGCTATGCATAAAACATTTAAATCATGCTAAAAAGGGAAATTTCATTTATGACACGCAATTGACCAAGCTAAAACATGATATAAGAAAGACAAAAACCATAAGCCATAAAGCCATGGTCAATGCAACATAACATAATCTAAGGCCTTTTAATACATAGGAGATACTTCTTCAAGTAACCTTAGTTCAATATTATTGTGGGGAGTTATCCTTGAATGACATAGAGACCACGTGAGCTATAACATGATCATGCGGTGTCTCCCATATCAAAAAGGGTCATCCTACTTGCCAAGGTAAGGACAATAAATCTGAGCTAAAGTTGATCCACTAGCTAATGTCTATCTAGACAATTATCCTATGGGTGCACATAGGTAAGGGATAAGGAGATTTATTCTACAAACCGGGCTCTATTAAAGATAGATCTTCCATCTCAATATCCTCTAGGTACTAATCATAAATCCCATGGAATAGTCAATTCTTCTCATTCTTATTATCCATTGAAAGGCACGTCATCTTGCCAATCCAAGCTAAGTCATCATCCATGGAAAGGTATCTTTCAATAACCAATCCAAGTTATGTTCATTAGGATAACTATTAATTTTTTATTCAATAAGGTGAGATAACCTTTCAACCATAGAATCCTAATTATGTGAGAAAACCTTTCACATCTTGCTTTTATGTGTATATGAGAAAATTCTTTCAATAAAACATCATGAACATCGTCATTGATACTTTACTCTCAAAGAATCCTTAAAACATTTGCATAGATTTCATGAGAAAATGCATAAATCCATCATTTACCTTTCAAGGTTCAAAACCCACTTCCAATCATCAACATGTAGAAAACATGGGTTAGATATATATTTCATCATAAATTCATGTTAAGCTTGCAATACATGCTTAATTTTATAGAGATCTTCCTTTATAATCAATATCCCACATCATATGATTCATTTCTTGAAAACATGGGGATTTTATGGGTTCATGGGGGAAATAATCATAAAATCATAGTACTTCATCAACTCATGCATAAGAGATTATAATTCAATCATTTAAATCAAAAATGAAAAGAACCCATGATAATTGAAGAAAACCCTAACTCAATTGGGGAATTCTAATTTTCAAATAGAGGAATTTGGGAACTCCATGAATTCAAGAAATCCATGGATAAAAACTATAATACCTTAAAGCAAAATTCTTATCTTAAATGGAGGAATTGAGACTTTGACTTGGAACCCTAGGTTGAATCCTTCTTCTTCTTTAGGTTCTAGAGAGGGAATTATTTGAGGGAGTTCTTCTTTTTGGTGAATTACGAGAATGATTTCTGTTGAGAAATTTGGGGGTTAAAATACTTTTATAGGGGTCTTAATGATTGGTAAAATGATCTAGCATAAGGCTAGATGAATTAGGAAAAAATCCAACTACCCTTGAAAATAACTTCCTGCCAATAACTGAGGGCCAGTGATGATGGACGTTCCTACACATCCATCATTCGTGGTCAGAAACTCAACTCCAAGGTCTTGGACCAGGGGCCTTAACCACAGATCGTGGTTCAACCAACGGTCCGTTGGTCCGGCAGTGGTTCTGACCCTTTCTGGGTAGTTCCAGGGTCATCAACTACGGACCATACCAGACCTACGGTGCGTGGTCCAATCCATGGGCCGTCGGTGGCCAGTGTGGGTTGACACCTGCAGGGTTTGGAAATGTGTAATTTACCCTTTCTCAAATCTGGGTGTTACAAAAACATTCAGAGAAAACAATCAAAACATCTAATTTTGTATGTCTACGAAGCCTCTTGCAGTTCAAGATAAATGTCGGGAGAAGACCCACGACACTTCAACTACTAATATAACTTGAATTAAATTAGAGTCTCCTAGAAGTAAGGAGTCCTAACCAACTACTGTATGCGAGTGAATAATGAACTCAACGAATCCCCTATTGATGATTATCAACACCTGTATTTGCATTATAAAATGTTGCAGGTAGAATGACGTTGGTACATTGAATGTTATGGTCGGTGATAAGACTGGAGCAAACAACTTACACGATTAAATAACTGAAAACAACTTAACTTGATCAATACATGATTATGAAGTGAAAACCATTTAAGCTTTATAATAAGATGTACAATGAAAGCAACAGGAAAATAATACACTTTACTTTGTGCAGAATTTTTCTAAATGACAACCATTACCATGACCTTATCAATGATATAATGTTTTCCCACGTTGAAAGGGCGATCTTATAATTTGTCGGACTATAGGATGTTATAGTGACTATGGATCCATCTAGTAGGCCTTCTTAGAGGAAGTGAGGAGTACCATGAAGAATTAATGATATCCTATCCTACACTAGCTAAACAGTTTTATTGGACTTCTAAGTTATAAAAGACTCTAAACCAGTTCGGTGCTCGATACTACTCCCAAAATATGTGATAAAAGTTTATGCTAAATTCACTCATACAAAAAATGGACCTCTTACCTTATAAAAATACTTTTCCAAACATTAGACGTGTTTACACTCTCAAAATATGCACTTATGAACTTATCTTTCAAGTACAACAATAAATATAGGTACATATACATATATAAATAACATTTGAAGTTCTTAAGTTTTGAAATAGAGCCTTTTAACATTTCCCTTACCTTACGTTAATTTAGAGTGTAAATGAAGACATGTGAGTGGGACATGTAGATTTCTTAACGATTAATGGAGACATTATTAGTAAATATCAAGAAGAAAATAAAGACACGATTCAAAGAAACACATACGGGACAAAC
Organism: Solanum verrucosum; assembly: GCF_900185275.1. Classification (NCBI taxonomy): domain Eukaryota; kingdom Viridiplantae; phylum Streptophyta; class Magnoliopsida; order Solanales; family Solanaceae; genus Solanum; species Solanum verrucosum. The sequence continues at coordinate 115,820 of NW_026020374.1, forward strand.
AATGGAAAAGAAAATGTTAGGCAACCTTGGCGTATCCATGGCGCGATGCGAGGATGAAATTAATGTTTTGGTCGCGAAAAGAGTTTTAAGACAGAGGACTCTGTATCCTCTCCGCGACGCGGAGATGGGGTGATCTACTAAAGGGAAAATATCAAGCGTCTTCGCAACGTAGACTTGGATGCGAATGTTTGGCCATTTTTTTCTTCCTTTCCAAAACTCACTTTTGTTTAAAAGCGCAAATGCAATTTCATTGAAATCTCACTCAAATTCAATCAATAAATACAAACCCAATTGATAATCTAGAGTTTTAATGTCCTCAAATGCCTATTCTATGTTCTAAATTTATGTTTAAATGCTAATTTGAAGAAATAAAGAAAAAAGGAGAAAGTCAAGGATAGTATCGAGTAAAAAGGAGCAAAAACCCTCAAGAAGCTGAAGACAAGGAAAGCTGATGATCGCCAAGGCCACTCGGCAAGTTGTCGAGTTGTTCTTCAGCTCGCCAAAAGTTACAACAGGCAAGCCCATGAAAAAAAAAGCCATCTCGGCCGTGGAATGTACAAGTCGGCGATGTGCTGATTGGATCGGCGAAAGAACTTAGCCCCCCTAAAATTACAGAATTGTTGATGAAATGGCAAATCAAAAAGGTCAGCGTAAGGAACACTTGGCGCATTGCCAAACAGGCCGGCGAGCTCAAACTTCGATCGCCTAAGGTTACAACATAGAAAGGATAAAAAGTGAAGCCAAGAAGGCGATGGAAAGAGACATTTGTCACATCACATACTTAGTCGGCGATGCTCGACTAATTCCATAGGATGGCCCTGAAGTCAAAATTTTGGGAAGGTATAAATGGAATTTTTAAAAGAGAGTTAAAGAGTTCAGAAATGTCGAGGGGTATTTCTTAGTGCTTGAGAGTTCCCATACATTCTAACATTGGGTTTTGATCCGTAACAGTGTTCTTTGAGGTTTTGAGTAAAAATTTAGAGTTGGGTTTGTATTTTGAACTAATTTTAAGCATTGTGAAAACCTGCAATTTGTTACCCAAACTGATGGAGAACATAGTTGGTAACATTTTCTTGCTTTTTGCTAAAAAACCCCATTCTTGGGGTGTGATTATGTGATTAATTGTTTAAATGACCATATGAGTGTTAGTATTTACTAATTTGAGTGGTTAGTTGAAGTAGGTTCAGTTGGTAATTGAGTTTTAATTGATGAATTGTAGTTGCAAATATAGTTCTAACTTAGTCTTCCAGACTTTCTTGAGAAAGAGGCTTTAGAATTAAAATGATCCATTCATAATTGTAGTGATTGGGTTATTGTTGATTCATCTTGAGAAACTGGGTTTGACTTTTATATTTCCAATTTATCTCGAGAGAGTAGATTAATTAGGGTTTTAGGTTGTTCATTTTTGTTAGGCTTATTGAGATTAGAGAGAACTCGCTTGATTCGTAATAGTTGATTGAGAAATAGCTATTACACCTAAAGTCTAGCCTACCCACTAAGATTCAACGGGTTTTTAGTAAATAATAATCACCCGTACAACAAAATTAACATTTAATCGATCACATCCCCAAGGATCCCTCTCAACTTTATTACTCCCCTATTTTCGTAGTTGTTAATTGTTACTCTAATCCCCCCAATTGACATTAATTCTCAAACCCCTACCATTTACATTGTTTGATTCGAAAATGACTACTCCTACAATTGATTAGAACACTTCTGTCACGACCCGAGAGCACCCTCTAGTCATAAAACGGCGTAATCGATCACGAAGGGGTCTAATACAAGCCTCATAGCTCATTCATTGCATAAGATACTTGAAAATAGAGAAGAATAAAAAACTTTCTTTACAATCGAAGACATTTTCATTAAATAGCAAGCGGAAGATTTTCTAGACTTTATACACTATGTCTCAAACCATCTAATAACTTGAATACACCATTGGGACTTAGCCCACACAAGCTTTAACAAAAATAAAAGACATACAAGGAACATAATGGATTTCGTCCTCTAAACTATGAAGACTCATCAAGTATTCATCTTCAAGCACCTTAAAAACCTATCCTTTAAGCATAGAATACCAACATCTCCAAAGCCTACACTTTGGTAAAAAGGGAAAAGAATGGGGTTAGCACATTAGATGTACTAAGTATGATGACCATGCAAAAACATGCTTCAAAAGGGACAATTGAGTTGAAAGTCATGCTTTTATGCCATTTTTGTAAAACTTCATGAACATTCATACAAGCGGCATAATATAAGTCGCAACCAACATACAAAGTCACATAATTTACATTTGAACAAAGTCACATATAAGTGCTTACCTTCACTTGGAGCCTCCACCTCAAGTAACCCTCAAGCTATACCTTGTGCAATGTATGGATAGCGTCCCATACCACCATACACACCAAGGCACCACCTTAAGGTCACCAAAAATGAACTTACCTTTTATCATGCTTCACATTACAAGTAATCATGCTCAACCCGTACCAACATACAATACATAAACATATTCGTCTAGTAAGTCATTTCATGATCTTAGGACCTCCATCAAAAGTTACCCTAAGACACACCTAAGTAAGACATGAAGTGGAAGCCCATACTACCTTTTCATACCACCCCTAGGTATTCCTCAAGGCTACAATAGACAAGAACCTTTATATTTCAGCATATAATGATAAGTATCTCATTTCATCCATATAACCTACTAATACATCATTTCATTTGGACAATAAGTCAACATTCATCAATAACATCATTCAAAGGACCTCCATTCATTAGACGTTAGACCAACAATCTCAATAACTTCTTCCTAGGAGGACATTTAACAATAGTCATTAAAACTTAGAGAACTCACTATAGCCCTTTTGAAGCCTACTCATGCCATGTATGGATAGCATCCCATACTACTACCCACACTTTATAGAACTTCTCAAGAATCTACAATGCACATCTCACATAATGGGAATAAGCATTTAACCGACATAGACCATGCAAGCTATACATAGAATCAGGTGTCTTCCCCACACCGTAAAGAGGTGGTCTCCTTGCCGAAGGAAGACTGGTAGTATTAGCTTGGATGTACATTGGATCCATTGGCTAATATCCTATGCTGGCACATAGTTATGGGATAGGAAGATTTTCATTGGGAGAGTTTCCATCTTAACATGTACCCTCGGTGCTTAGCCTACATTCCCATAGATTATTTCATTCACACTACATTAGTTTATTAGGGAGGAATGACATAGGCTTATCGACCCATGATACATCATTACCAAGAAAGGAATGCTATAAGCCTATCGATCCATGGTATATTCAAGGATACCTCTAGGGTCCACATGAAAGGAATGCTATAAGCCTATCGATTCATGGTCCCTTACTACATTCTTATACTCAAGAAAGGAATGCCACTAGCCTATCAATTCATGGTACATTGACTCATTAAGGAAGGAATGGCACTAGCCTATCGATTCTAGAGTCTTCATTACATTCGATCATTTATGAAAAGAATTCATAAAGCCTAGCAATTCATAGCCATTAAGTCAAGACACATTCATCACTCATATAGGAAAGGAATGTTGTAGCCTTTCGATTCAAATTCATCAACTCAAGACACATTCATTAATTTAGAAAATGATGCATGAGCCTACCAATTCTAGATTCATCATTCACATTATAGGAACCCTTCACATTCATCATTATAATTCATGAGTACCAAATTGAGAAAATATCTTTTCAATATTAACACTAATACATTGAATACATGTTAATTATTCTATCATTAAATGACATGTAAATCCTTCACATTATACATTCACATATACAAACATACTAATACTCCAATTCATCAAACTATGCCTTGAAGGCCATGATCACAATGTACATAGTAAGTACACACCTCCACCTTTCAGGTGGATCAATATACAAAGTAAGTAAGCACCTCCACCTTTAAAGCGGATCAACAATTTAAGAACAATTCTACATTAACATGAAAATTAGGTCAAACTTACCCTTTCAAGGCTATAATCATAAATCCTCCATTAATCATAAATTCACCATAATTAGACATAGATAATGATACAAATCAATAATCTAAATAAATCTGCACATAAATCCATCATCATTAATTCATAATCAATCAACCCACTTCATAAGTCCAAATTTAGGAATTTAGAGAAATCATGGGTTCATAGAGTAAAATCATCTTAAATCACCAATTAAACATCAATATAATCATAGTTTATCATTTGAAAATGTTTGATGCAAGAACCCATGAATTTGAGTGGAATCTAGGATTTTGGTGAAACTTGAAAACCTTGAAAACATCATCGAAATTGACTCTAGGGTGAAAACTAAACCTAGAAAAAAGATCACCATACCTTTACTAAGATTCCCCAAAAAATTTGATGAAGAAGTACCTTGAATCCAACACCCTAGCTCCCTCTTCTTCTTCTTCTTCTTTGGGAAATTCTAGAGAGAAAAATATTTGAGAGGACGTGGGTTTCTTTTTTATTCTATTTGGAATAACTTAAATGAAATGATTTAGGTCTAAAAAGGGTCTTAAAGTTCCTAGGAAAGGACTAGAATAAAAAGGACTTAATTTGGAAAAGGACCAAGGAGCCTTAAAGTTTAAACTTAAAAGTTTACACGAAACCCATCTAAGCTCGCCATTTGCACCCTTTGGATCGCTAATAGGACCAGGCGACTCACCTAATGGCCCTTGGCTCGCCCATTTTTCCAGCCTGATAGTGCTTCACTATCTCGGGCATAACGTTTTACTCCAAGATCGAAATTGGGAAAACTCGGTGGCATTAGAAAAAGGACTCAGAGACCTTTAAAGTTCCAACTTAAAATTTCACCTCTTTCATGACTTAACTCGCCCATTTTCCCCTCTTGGCTTTCCAAGGGCACTAGGCGACTAGCCAAGTGCACCCTTGGCTCACCCAATTTTTGAGTGAGCTTCCAAATTGGGCAGTTCACTAGGCGATCAAGAGGGAGGGGTCAATGGACGGCACGCCAAGCTGGTTGGCGAGCTTGGACTTAGCTCGCCCTTTGGTCCAGCATCTAGGCCAAATGGGGCAGCCACTAGGCGATCACAAGGCCACAAGGGCGACTCGCCTAACCTTTTGGGCTATCAAACAATCCCTATCGCCAAACAGCCCTTCAAGGAACAAGGCTTCCTTCACCTTATCTTGCTGGTCTAGGCCCTTGCTTTCACCCTAGGATCCGAACTTGCTCCATGTAGATGCTAAAACAGCATAGACATCAACCTAAAGTAACACTAAACCAAAGGTTAAGGCTCTAGTTCAACCTATCATTTCCGAGTCATTACATTATGCCCCAGTTAGGAAAATTCGTCCTCGAATGACCCTTAAAACACATTAAGGGAAAAATGACTCGAGACTAGCAGTCCAACAATCATAACACATCAATATAATGCACAAACCATAGGAGGAAACATTAACTCCACATAAAAAGTCTCAATGCAAACAAGAAGGTAGGAAGTACAACAACAAATTCATTTTGCACCAAAACTTCAACATTTCACATTTCAATGGAGGAACTTCCTTTTCCAATTCACATCATGCTCATCACAACATCATTAAGAACATTTAAGAAATTTTCTCATAAAAGCACACTATGCAACTTCTTCATAAAAACACATTTAGGCATGTTCAACATTTTACCTCATGAAGCACATAGACAACTCTCATCAAATGCACATCAACATGAGGAACATAAAACATGAAAACTCATTTTCTCCACTAAACAAGAATCCAACTAGAACATGCATAATATAAGGAGAACATGGAAACACAATGTCACACATGACTCCAAAAACATGAAACAAGCCAAAAGGAACTCTTTGTTTAAGGCTTGAATAGTGCATAAAGAAGATGTAAGGATATCAGAACTCTCAATTACCTTACTACTCAACATTCTATCCCCCACTTAGGAGAAAACCCAACTAAGGCTTATCATAAACACAACATAAAAACCTTAATCAAGACATCCACAACTTACAAGAAACCATCGATATACTGGTGCTTTTAAACTAGGAAGGTCCTTATTAAGCAACTCTTGCTCACAAACAACCTTACCAACACCACTCAAGGTCTCTCATGAGTCTACCAAACCGGTCTTAAACTCTTTAAACTCACTAGACCTCATATGGTGAGAACATCAATCAAGCCTAACTCATGAACATCAAGGACACTCAAAGATCTTACCATCTAGGCACATTATCCCCCACTTGGGAGAAATCTTTTACTGGCTCTTTCAAACTTTACTTCTTTCCATTCTAAGGTCGGAGCAAAACCTCACTAAACCTTCATACTCCTCACACCTAGGCATCTCCAAAACACCACATTTCATCAACTCTTCAACATACCTCAAAACTCATTATAGCCTTCTACTAACAACCCACATAACCATAAAGCAACCCATTCATATTAAAGTCAACATCACAATTTTCTATCTATCAAGTCACATAACCATAGTTGGCATCACAACCAACCTTTATCCCTCACACTTTCTAACACACTCCTTTCAAGTGGTCACACACTAAAAACCATCGGATAAGGAGCAAGAGAGAGACAATATAGAGGTAAACTCTATGGCACGACTTGAAGAATGAAGAAGTGAAACTTTCTTAACACCCAATAGCCTCCTATTCATAATGTAGCACTCTTCACATTATGAACAAGACTCTACTATATGTGGTTTGAGACAACCTAAGACCATTCCAAAATCTTGTGCTCTGATACCATGTTTGTCACGACCCAAGAGCACCCCCTAGTCGTAACACGGTATACTCAACTCCAAAAGGGTCTAATACAAGCCTCATAGCTCATTCACTGCATAAGATACTTGAAAATAGAGAAGAATTAAAAAAATTCTTTACAATCAAAGACATATTCATTAAATAGCACGCAGACGACTTTCTAAACTTTATACACTATGTTTCAAACCATCTAATACTTTGAATACAATAGTGGGACTTAGCCCATACAAAAATCTTTAACAAAAATAAAAGACATAAAGGAACATAATGGATTTTGTCCTCGAAAGTATGAGGACTCACCAAGTCTTTATCTTCAAGCACCTTAGAAACCTATCCTTCAAGAATAGAGCACCAACATCCCCAAAGCCTACACTTTGGTAAAAAGAGAAAAGAATGGGGTTAGCACATTAAATGTACTAAGTATGCTGTCCATGCAAAAACATGCTAGAAAAGGGACATTTGAGTTGAAAGTCATACTTTTCTGCCAATTTTGTAAAACTTCATGAACATTGATACAAGAGGCATAATATAAGTCGCAACCAACATACAAAGTCACACAATTCACATTTGAACAAAGCACATATAAGCCCTTAACTTCACTTGGAGCCTCCACCTCAAGTAACGCTCAAGCTATACCTTGTGCATTGTATGGATTGCGTCCCATACCACCATCCATACCAAGGCACCACCTTAAGGTCACCAAAAGTGAACTTACCATTTATCATGCTTCAAATTACAAGTGATCATGCTCAACTAGTACCAACATACAACACATAAACATATTCGTCAAGTAAGTCATTTCATGATCTTAGATCCTCCATCTAAAGTTACCCTAAGACAGACCTAAGTAAGACATAAAGTGGCAGCACATACTACCTCTTCATACCACACTTAGGTATTCCACAAGGCTACAATAGACAAGAACCTTTATATTTCAATATAACATGCTAAGTATCTCATTTCATCCATATAAACTACTCATTCATCATTTCATTTAGAGAATAAGTCAACATTCATCAATGCCATCATTAAGAGGACCTCCATTAATTAGACATTAGACTAACAATCTCAATAACTTCTACATAAGAGGACATTCAACAATAGTCATTAAGACTTAGAGAACTCACTATAGCCCTTTTGAAGCCTACTCGTGTCATGTATCGATAGCATCCCATAATACTACCCACACTTCGTAGAACTTCGCAAGAAACTACAATGCACATCTCACATGATGGGAATAAGCATTTAACCGACATAGACCATGCAAGTTCGACATGGAATCCGGTGTCTTCCCCATATTGAAAGAGGTGGACTCCTTGCCGAAGGAAGACTGATAGTATTAACTTGGATGCACATTGGATCCACTGGCTAATATCCTATGCGGGCACATAGTAATGGGATAGGAAGATGTTCATTGGAACCGTAGCCTAACATTGCGAGAGTTTCCATCTTACCATATTCACTCGGTGCTTAACCTACATTCCCATAGATTATTTCATTCACATTACATTAGTGTATTAGGGAGAATTGCCATAGGCCTATCGACCCATGATACATCATTACCAAGGAAAGAATGCTATAAGCTTATCGATCCATGGTACATTTAAGGATAGCTCTATGGTCCACATGAAAGGAATGCGATAAGCCTATCGATTCATGGTCCCTCATTACATTCGTATACTCATGAAAGGAATGCCACTAGCCTATTGATTCATGGTACATTAACTCATTAAGAAATGAATCCCACTAGCCTATCGATTCTAGAGTCTTCATTGCATTAGATCATTTATGAAAATAATTCATAAAGCCTATGTGTAACGACCCGAGAGCACCCCCTAGTCGTTACCGGCGTATTCGACCTTGAAGAGGTCTTATACAAGCCCTTAGCATTCATCATAACATGTATCATTGAATAAAATCACAGAAAAATTTAAAACTTTTACTTTGGAAGTTCAACTTCATTTCATATATGCAAAATAGAATCTAACTTCGTCACAATGCACCATCTAGACATAGAAGTATCGAAAATGGGACTTAGCCCTTACATCAATAAGAAGTCTTGAAAATGGGAAGTACAACAATGTCTTTCAACATAAGCAAAGAACTAAACATATAGGCTAGATCACATAGGGTCTTGTCCTCGGACTTGAGGACTCACCAACTTGGGGAAGCAACTCCAAGTGTCTTGAGAAGTAAGCTTGAATCCTCAACGGCCCGAACCTCAATTTTGGGAAAAGGGATAAAAATATAGGTTAGTACAACACACATACTAAGTATGGCTACTATCCATAAAAACCATTGAAACATGCATAAAAGGACATTTTATTCAAAACATGTTTTTTGCCAAGTAATTCCAATATGCACACAAATTAAGTATCATAGTCCAAACCAACATAATATCATCCCAACATGTAGACAACCCAAGCAATACTAGTGCAATACAAAGAATAGAACCCCATAACCCTATTCAAAGCCAAGTATCACATTAAGCAACCTACATCATGCATACATTCATAAGATCATATTTCATCATAACTTACCATATTCATAATGATCATACATAACATAGCTTCAACATACATAAGTCATAATAATCATAATCATAAGAGAACACTACTACAACCATCTCTTAGGCTCCCACAAGTGCAATGTGCAAGAGAAGTCCCATACCCTTCCTTACACTATGTAGAAACCCTTAAGAAAGCCCTAGTAAGAGTTCACACCTTTCACACCTTCATTTACTTTTACATTAGAGAAATATTGCAGTAACCGACATAGACCATGAGAGCTACATGGAATTCAGTGTTCTACTCCCACATCGAAAAGAGAGGTTTAACACTTGCCTAAGGTGTAACCATTCGTACATAGCTATCTAGGTGGATCAACTAAGCTAGAGTCCTATGTGGGCACATAGTTAAGGGTCAAGAAGATTGCTTCTAGAAACCCTAACTTACTAAACATGGGGGTTTCCATCTCATGAGACAACATATACCGTGGGTAATCCAGACTTGCTAAACGTGAGGAAACCCATGTGGGAAGCCGGACTTACTAAACGTGAGACCCCCATCTCATTTACATGCCCTTTCAGTGTTAAGCATCTAATTCCCTTTAGTAATCATCTTTAGTCATCACATAAGTTCACATTAGCATTTACTAGACTCTTATGTAGACATCTTACCATAATAGCTCATGTGTGTTCATAAGTGAGTAACAATCCTTTCACTTTAGAGACACTTAGCAAGTGAGTAAACCTTTCACTTTACATTACACTACAATCATGAGAACTACCTTTTAATCATATAACAATCATACAATAATATGCATACATACTTCATAGCTAATTCAAGTGTAGAGGGTTAAGGATGAGGAAACTAGGTCATCAACACCACAATAACACATTAGGTATAGCATCATTACAATCTAAGTAATTTACCTTTCATACTTGAGTTCAAATAAGAACCAACCTTCATACCTTCTTGCCCTTCGTGGGACATCCATACTTCAATTACCAAGCAATTCATAACCAATGCACAATACAAGGTAATTCATGAAGTAATAACATATTCAACATCAATATAAGCAATTGACATAATCCCTTCATAGCCTTCAAGGCTTCATTCAAAGACTCAACCCTAATTTCATAGAAATTATACATAACCTAGGGTAGAATCATCATACAAACATGAATTACATAACATCACATTCAATTCATAGCCTTCAATCAATATCCAACACAAACTAGGGTTAGAATTAGGAAAAGAAGGAGAAACATGTGCCTCATGGGGAATTCTTCAAGAAACCACCAATACAACATAAATTCATGCATAATTGTTCATATAACATCAATCAAAGTCAGTTGATAACATCAATTTCACTTTAGAAAGAAGACCCGCGTTTTGGATTGAAACCTCGAATTTGGAGATTTTGAAATTCATCTTGAAGGGGCTTCTTGGGGAAAGGAATCCCAAGAGTGATAAGCAACCATACCTTATTGATGAATTACCCACGAAAATCCGAGTTGAAACCTTGGAGAGTTGGTCTTCTTCTTGAAGCTCCAATCTTCTTCAATGGAATTCTTGAGAAGAGAGAGTGTAGAGAGAAGGAGGAACTTTAGGTTTAGATCTTTGGGGTTTTGTGTTTGAGTGATAAAGGTGAGGTAAATTGACTTAAAAATCATTATATACACGTCCCCTAAAGTACCCTAAATACCCCTCACTTAAGTGGACTCTTTAATGAAGTAAAAATAGGTTTCTGAATTTCTACATTTTCGTCGCAGACTTGAGCTGTTCCTTGAAGATATTTGGAATTAAATTTTGAGATAGTAGAGTCCACGACACGACCGCATCACGAACAAACTTTTTGCTCCTTGGGGGATCAAGTCCGCGACGCGCCCTTGTTCCCTCCAAGAGCAATTTGCAAGCTGCCTTGGCAGCTTGCTTGGCTAAGGTTGGGGTCCTCCTCGGGGCCCCTTAGGGTGGCCCCGGGGTGTCGTATTCAAACATTTTGATCCTAGGAACATATATTTACCTATTTTAAACCTTTTCACCAGATTATACCATCATACTACACTCCCAAACCTGCCCAAAACCTAAGGACACACTAGAACACATTCTTCTCTAGTTTTCGGACGTCGTAGTCGTTTCTTGACGTTTAGACTTTTACTCTTCCAAACCAAGTCAATTACATTAGTTTAGGTTTACAAACATCATTTTAACCATTTTTAAGTCATTATTTAAGGTGAGGCTCTAACTTAAGTCCTAGAATTTCTGGGGTGTTACACTATCAATTCATAGCCATCGAGTAAAGACACATTCATCACTCATATATGAAAGGAATGTCGTAACCTATCGATTCATATTTGTCAAGTCAAGACACATTCATCAATTTTGAAAAGGATGCATAAGTCTACCAATTCTAGATTCAACCATTCACATTATAGGAACCCTTCACATTCATCATTATCATTTATGAGTGCAAAATTGAGAAAATGGCCTTTCAATATTAACACTAATACATTGAATACATGTTCATCATTATATCATTGAATCACATGTAAATTCTAAATATTATACATTCACAAATACAATATCATGATCAAATTTCAATTCATCAAACTATGCCTTCAAGGCCATGATCAAAATGTACATAGTAAGTAAACACCTCCACCCTTCAAGTGGATCAATATATAAAGTAAGTAAACACCTCCACCTTTCAAGCGGATAAATAATTTAAGATCAATTCTACATTGACATGAAAATTAGGTCAAACTTGCCCTTTCAAGGCTATGATCCCAAATCCTCAATTCATCAACAATTCACCATAATTAGACATATATAATGATACAAATGAATAAACTAAATCAATCTACACATAAATCCATCATTATTCATTCATAACCAATAAACCCACTTCATAAGTCCAAATATAGGATTTTAGAGAAATCATGGGTTCATAGAGTAAAATAATCTTAAATCATCAATTAAGCATTAATATAATCATAGTCTATCATTTGAAAACGTTTGATGCAAGAACCCATGAGTTTGGGTGGAATATGGGTTTTTGGTGAAATTTGAAAACCTTGAAAACATCTACGGAATTGATTCTAGGGTGAAAACGAACCCTAGATGAAGGATAACCATACCTTTACTAAGATTCCCCAAGAAATTTGGTGAAGAAACGCTTTGAACCCAAAACCCTAGCTCTCTCTTCTTCTTCTTCTTCTTTGGGAACTTCTAGAGAGAAAAATATTTGAGAGGAGGTGGGTTTCTTTTTTATTCTATATGTACTGACTTAAATGAAAGGATTTAGGTCTAAAAAAGGTCTTATATTTTCTAGGAAAGGAATAGAATAATAAGGACTTAACTTTGGAAAAGGACCAAGGACCCTTAAAGTTTAAACTTAAAAGTTTACACCAAACCCGTCTAAGCTCACCCTCTGCACCCCCTTGGCTCGCCAAGGGCACTAGGCGACTCGCCTAATGGCCCTTGGATCGCCTATTTTTGCAGCCTGACAGTGCTTCACTATTTCAGGCATAACTTTTTACTCCGAGATCGAAATTTGAGAAACTAGGTGGCGTTGGAAAGAGGACTCATAGACCTTTAAATTTCAAACTTCAAATTTCACCTCCTACACGACTTACCTCGCCCATTTTCCCCTCTTGGCTCGCCAAGGGCACTAGGCAACTTTCCAAGTGCACCCTTGGCTCGCCCAATTTTCCAATGAGCTCCCAAATTCGGCAGTCAACAAGGCGATCACAAGGGGTCAATGGGCTGCACGCCAAGTTGGTTGGCGATCTTGGACTTAGCTCGCCCTTTGGTCCAGCATCTTGGCCAAATGGGGCAGCCACAATCGCCAAACAGCCCTTCAACGAACAAGGCTTCCTTCACCCTATCTTGCTAGTCTAGACCCTTGCTTGAACCCTAGGCTTCTACCTTGCTCCATGTAGGTTCTATAACAGAATAGACATCAACCTAAAGTCACACTAACCAAAACGTTAAGGTTCTAGTTTAAACTATCATATTCCGATTCATTAAATTATGCCCCACTTAGGAACATTCGTCCTTCAATGATACTTAAAACACATTAAGGGAAAAATGACTCGAGACTGGCAGTCCAACAATCATAACACATCAATATAAGGGACAAACCATAGGAGGAAACATCAACTCCACCTAAAAAGGCTCAATGGTAACAAGAAGGTAGGAATTACATCTACAAACTCATTTTGCACCAAAACTTCAACTTTTCTCATTTCATTGGAGGAACTTCCTTCTCAAAATCACATCATGCTAATCACAACATCATTAAGCACATTTAAGAAATTTCCTCATAAAAGCACATTCTGCAACTTCTTCATAAAAACACATTTAGGCATGTTCAACATTTCACCTCACGAAGCATATAGATAACTCTCATCAAATACACATCAACATGAGGAACATAAAACATGAAAAATCATTTTCTCCACTAAACAAGAATCCAACTAGAACATGCATAATATAAGGATAACATGGAAACACAATGTCACACATGACTCCAAAAACATGAAACAACCCAAAACGAACTCTTTGTCTAAGGCTTGAATAGGCACATAAAGAAGAGGTAAGAAAATTGGAACTCTCAACTACCTTATTACTCAACATTCTATCCCCCACTTAGGAGAAAACCCAACTAAGGTTTATCATGAACACAACATAAAAACCTTAATCAAGAAATCCACGACATACAAGAAACCATCGAATACCGGTGTTTTTGAACTAGGAAGGTCCTCATTAAGCAACTCTTGCTCACAACTAACCTTACCAACACCACTCAAGATCTCCCATGAGTCTACCACACTAGGTCTTAAACTTCTTCAACTTACTACACCTCGTAAGGTGAGAACATCAAATAAGCCTAACTCAAGAACATCAAGGACACTCAAAGATCTTACCATATTGTCACATTATCCCCCACTTGGGAGAAAGCTTTTACTAGCTCTTTCAAACTTTACCTCTTTCCATTCTAAGGTCGGAGCAAAACCTAACTAAACCTTCATACTCCTCACACCTAGGCATTTCCAAAACACCACATTTCATCAACTCTCTCAACATACCTCAAAAAATCATCATAACCTTCTACTAAAAACCCACATAACCATAAAGCAAACCATTCATACTAAAGTCAACATCACAAGTTTCCATCTCACATCTATCAGGTCACACAGCCATAGTTGGCATCACAACCAACCTTTCTCCTTCATACTTTCTAACACACTCCTTTCAAGTGGTCACACACTAAAGACCATCGGATAAGGAGCAAGAGAGAGACATTATAGAGGTAAACTCTATGGCACGACTTGAAGAATGAAGAAGTGAAACTTTATTAACACCGAATAGTCTCCTATTCATAATGTGGCACGCTTCACATTATGAACAAGACTCTACTAGATATGGTTAGAGACAACCTAAGACCATTCCAAAAGCTTTTGCTCTGATATCACGTTTGTCACGACCCGAGAGCACCCCCTAGTCGTAACACAGCGTACTCGACCCCAAAGGGTTTTAATACAAGCTGCATAGTTCATTCATTGCACAAGACACTTGAAATAGAGAGGAATTAAAAACATTCTTTACAATCGAAGACAGTTTCATTAAATAGCAAGCGGAAGACTTTCTAAACTTTATACACGATATTTCAAACCATCTAATACTTTGAATACAACATTGGGACTTAGCCCATACAAAAAACATTAACAAAAATAAAACACATAAAAGTAACATAATGGATTTTTTACTCGAAACTATGAGGACTCACCAGGTCTTCATCTTCAGGCACCTTAGAAACCTATCCTTTAAGAATAGAACACCAATATCTCCCAAGCCTACACTTTGGTAAAAAGGGAAAAGAATGGGGTTAGGACATTAGATGTACTAAGTATGATGACCATGCAAAAACATGCTTGAAAAGGGACATTTGAGTTGAAAGTCATACTTTTATGCCATTTTTGTAAAACTTCATGAACATTGATACAAGAGGCATAATATAAGTCGCAACCAATATACAAAGTCACATAATTCAGATTTGAACAAAGCACATATAAGCCCTTACCTTCACTTGGAGCATCCACTTCAAGTAACCCTCAAGCTATACCTTGTGGATTCTATGGATAACGTCTCATACCACCATCCACCCCAAGGCACCATCTTATGGTCACCAAAAGTGAACTTACCATTTATCATGCTTCAGATTACAAGTAATCATGCTCAAACTATACCAACATACAACACATAAACATATTTGTCAAATAAGTCATTTCATGATCCTAGGACCTCCATCTAAAGTTACCCTAAGACACACCTAAGTAAGACATGAAGTGGAAGCCCATACTACCTCTTCATACCACACCCAGGTATTCTTCAAGGCTACAATAGACAAGAACCTTTGTATTTCAACATAACATGTTAAGTATCTCATTTCATCCATATAACTTACTCATTCATCATTTCATTTAGACAATAAGTCAACATTCATGAATAACATCATTCAAAGGACCTCCATTCATTAGACATTAGACGAATAATCTCAATAACTTCTTCCTAGGAGGGCATTCAACAATAGCCATCAAGACTTAGAGAACTCACTATAGCCCATTTGAAGCCTACTCGTGCCATGTATATATAGCATCCCATACTGCTACCCACACTTCATAGAATTTCTCTAGAAACTACAATGCACATCTCACATGATGGGAATAAGCGTTTAACTGACATAGACCATGCAAGCTAGACATGGAATCTGGTGTCTTCCCCACACCGTAAAGAAGTGGTCTCCTTGTCGAAGGAAGTCCTGTAGTATTAGCTTGGATGCACATTGGATCCACTGGGTAATATCTTATGCGGGCACATAGTTATGGGATTGGAAGATGTTCAGTGGAACCCTAGCCTAACATTGGGAGAGTTTCCATCTTAACATATCCACTCGGTGCTTAGCCTACATTCTTAAGATTATTTCATTCATATTACATTAGTGTATTAGGGACAAATGTCATAGGCTTATCGACCCATGATACATCATAACCAAGGAAGGAATGCTATAAGCCTATCGATCCATGCTACATTCAAGGAAATCTCTAGGGTCCACATGAAAGGAATGCTATAAGCCTATCGATTCATGGGCCCTCATTAAATTCTTATACTTATGAAAGGAATGGCACTAGCTTATCGATTCATGGTACATTGAGACATTAAGAAAGGAATGCCACTAGCCTATCGATTCTAGAGTCTTCATTACATTAGATCATTTATGAAAATAATGCATAAAGCCTATCAATTCATAGCCAACAATTCAAGACACATTCATCACTCATATATGAAAGGAATGTCATAGCCTATCGATTCATATTCATCAATTCAAGACACACTCATCAATTTAGAAAAGGATACATAAGCCTACAAATTCTAGATTCAATTATTAACATTATAGGAACCCTTCAGTTTCATCATTATCATGCGTGAGTGCCAAATTGAGAAAATAGCCTTTCAATATTAACACTAATACATTGAATACATGTTCATCATTCTATCATTGAATCACATATAAATCCTTCACATTAAACATTCACAAATATAGTATCAAGATAATACTTCAATTCATCAAACTATGCCTTCAAGGCCATGATCAAAATGTAGACAGTAAGTAAACACGTCGACCTTTCAAGTTGATCAATATACAAAGTAAGTAAACACCTCCACCTTTCAAGCGGATCAACAATTTAAGAACAATTCTACATTAACATGAAAATTAGGTCAAACTTGCCCTTTCAAGGTTATGATCACAAATCCTCAATTCATCAATAATTCACCATAATTAGACATAGATAATTATAAAAATCAATAATCTAAATCAATCTACACATAAATCCATCATCATTCATTGATAATTAATAAACCCACTTCATAAGTCCAAATTTAGGAATTTAGAGAAATCATGGGTTCATAGAGTAAAATCATCTTATATCATCAATTAAACATCAATATAATCATATTTTATCAATTGAAAATGTTTGATGCAAGAACCCATGAGTTTGAGTGGAATCTAGGTTTTTGGTGAAACTTGAAAACCTTAAAAGCATCTTCGGAATTGACTCTAGGGTAAAAACGAACCCTAGATGAAGGATCACCATACCTTTACTGAGATTCGCCATGAAATTTGATGAAGAAATGCGTTGAATCCAAAACCCTAGCTCCCTCTTTTTCTTCTTCTTCTTTGGGAACTTCTGGAGAGAGAATTATTTGAGAGGAGGTGGGTTTCTTTTTTATTCTATTTGGACTGGCTTAAAATGAAAGGATTTAGGTCTAAAAAGGGTCTTATAGTTGCTAGGAAAGGAATAGAATAATAAGGACTTTACTTTGGAAAAGGACCAAGGACCCTTAAAGTTTAAACTTAAAAGTGTACACCAACCCCGTCTAAGCTCGCCCATTGCACCCCTTGGCTCGCCAAGGGAACTAGGTGACTCACCTAAAGGCCCTTGGCTCACCCATTTTTGCAGCCTGACAGTGCTTCACTATTTCGGGCATAACCTTTTACTCCGAGATCGGAAATGGGTAAACTCGGTAGCATTGGATAGAGGACTTAGAGACCTTTAAAGTTCCAACTTAAAATTTCACCTCCTTCACGACTTACCTTTCCCATTTTCCCCTCTTGGCTCTCCAAGGGTACTAGGTGACTCGCCAAGTGCACCATTGGCTTGCCCAATTTTCGAGTGAGCTCCCACATTGGGAAGTCCACAAGGTGATCAAGAGAGGTCAATGGGCGGCACACCAAGCTGGTTGGTGAGGTTGGACTTATCTCACCCTTTGGTCCAGCATCTTGGCCAAATGGGGCAGCCACTAGGCGATCACAAGGGCACAAGTTCATAAAGGCGACTCGCCCAACCCTTTGGGCGATCAAACAACCCCCATCGCCAAATAACCCTTCAAGGAACAAGGCTTCCTTGACCCTATCTTTCTAGTCTATGCCCTTGCTTGCACCCTAGGATTCTACCTTGCTTTATCTAGGTTCTAAAACAACATAGACATCGACTTAATTTCACATTAACCCAAATGTTAAGGCTCTAGTTCAACCTATCATTTTCTAAGTCGTTACAACTTCTTTCACTTTGTAATTGAATTCTCTATCATATCACTCCCTGTGGAATCGACCCCAACTCTTTATTGGGTTTATACTTGATTGTGACTGCCTAAACATAGAATTGGATGATGTTCAGTTGAGCATTCTAAAAAAATGACGCCGAAGCCGGGTGTCATGTTTAGAATTCTTTAAGTTATGTTTAGTTGTGAACTGATTGTGTAGTAGTTCAATCAACTTATTTTTCTTATGTGGCTTGTTTGATTCTCTTGAATAGGTGAAGAAATGAGTGTTAACACGAGCAATGCTAGCCAACTTGGGCATAATAATGACATCGGTAACTTACACGATGTCAATGAAGATCAGTTAGGACGTGTATGTGCTATTCGATTGCCTCTGCTTGTGGGCAATGCAGTATTTCATGTGACTAGCACTACGTTACAACTGTTGCAATGAAGGGTCTATTTTGAGGTTTAGCTACTGAGAATCCTCATGACCACATCCAAACCTTTGTAGGTATGTGTGGGCCATATTATTTCAAGAACATTACTCAAGAATCGATCTGACTTTGTATGTTTCCCTTTTCCCTAATGGTGGAGAACATGAAATGGTTGGCTAAGTTATGAAGGGATTCAATTACTTCTTGGGGAGAGCTCATGGATGTGTTTTATGTAAGGTTTTACCCTCCCTTGAAGATTGTTATTTTGAGAGACAATATTCAGAACTTTGAGAGAGTGGATAGTGAACCGATTTATCAGACATGGTTGAGGTTTCAGAAGTTGTTTCTCCAAAGTCCAACTCATGGACTCCTGAACAATGTGTTACTACTATATTTCTACCACAGTCTAGACTCAGTCAACAAGGGTGTGGTTGACCAGCTTGTTCAAGGAGGAATTATGCAACAACCATCTGAAGTAGCGTCAACTCTCCTTGATGAAATAAGAAAGATCAATCGTGCCTGCTACACTAAAGAAGATCAAGTGTTTCCTTTAAACTTTGGGATGACAAAGGAGCAAGTGGAGAAGAACAAAAAGCGAGATGAAAATTTTTCCAAAATGATGTCACAAATGGAGTTATTAACAAAATGATTCACGAAGGGTTCTTTTCCAGGCTTTTTAAAAGAGGGCGGGAATCAAGGTTGGAACACATTTAGTGAGGATGGATGGAGAAGTGACATGCAATATTGGGCTGACCAAAATAAATTTTGGAGGAGAGAAGATGATTATGATGCTTGCTATATGCCCATGGATTATAGCCCAAGATCTAGGGATAAATCTGGAAGTTTTCTGGTGGATGATTGTTATCTTCCATTTTAAACAAAGTTGAAGGATCCGACGAAATGGTGAAAGAAATGAAGGCTGACTTCTCATCACTGAACAACAAAGTCAACTCACACTCTGAATCCATCAAATAACTTGAATATCAAATGAATTAACTTTCAGCCCAATTAGAATCCAAGTCTCAAGAAAAGTATGAAAATGATAGGATGAGGGATTCAAGGGTTAATAATGATGAATGTTTGGCGGTGTTGACTTGGAGTGGAAAATCAATAGCTGGCAATGTGAAGGTTAATGGTGAGGCAAACAATAGTAATGAAGGAGATGAAATTGGTGGTTTAGATGAATCTGGCCAAGCAACGGAAAATGACACACCTAATGAAGTCGAAGGAAGATCAAACTAACCCACCACCGAGAGCATGAAAACATCTCAAGAAGGGGTTTCTTCTTCTTCAAAGCCTATCACACCAATGCCTAAATTCAGCCCACTGTTCCCGCAAAGACTCAAGAAATGGGATGAAGATGCTAAGTTCCAAGATTTTCTTTCGGTGTTCAAGACTTCATCTAAAAATCTTCCTTTGGTGGAAGAATTGTAAGAGATGTCGGGCTATGCGAAATTTAGGAAAGAACTAGTCACCAGGAAAAGAAGTATTGACTTAGAAATGGTTGAGGAATCTCATAAATGTAGTACCATCATGACAAGTGATGTGATTTCAAAAAAGCTGATCATGGGGAAATTACTGTCCCATGTAACATTGGGGTGGTTCTGTTTGCCAAAGCTCTGTGTCACTAGGGGAAACCTATTAACTTGATGTCGTACCACATCTTCAAACAACTTTGTTTGGGCGAACCTAAATCCACAACAATGCATCTTCTCATGGGGGACCGGTTTATTAAATAGCCCATTACAACACTTAATGCTATCTTGGTGAAAGTGGATAGGTGCATCTTTCCAGCTGACTTTGTTATTTTGGATTGTGAGATTGATGCGGCGGTCCCTATTATATTCGGTAGGCCTTTTTTGGATACCGGAAGAGGACTTGTGGATGTTGAAAGTCGTGAATTGAAGTTTCAGGTCAATGACAAGGAAGTAACTTTCAATGTGTGCAAATTGATGAAATAACCGAGTGACATTCATATGGTCTCAACCCTTGTTTGTGATTGATGAGGTAGTAGCTAGTGTAAACGAGGTGTTTTGTATGGGGACCCTCTCGCGGCAATCCTTTCAAATTATGATGAAGAGGGAGTTCAAGATTATGATGAAGTTGTAGCTGCTTAATCAGGGTTAGGTTCTTACTCCATGAATTCATTGACACTCGACATTGATCTTAAAAATTCAGAAAGCCTTTCAGCAAAACCATCCATAGAAGAGCCACCAAAGCTTGAGTTAAAAGTACTCTTGTCTCCCGTCCGGTATGTATTTTTGGGGGCAGGTAACACCTTTCATGTCGTCATTGCTGCATATTTTCTCGAGTGGCAAGTGAAATTACGTGTTGGAGTATTGAAAGATACATTAAAGCTATTGGTTGGACAATTTTTGATATTGTGGGGATCCCCCCCCCCCCCCCCCCGAAATTTGCACAATTAAAATATAATCTGATAGTGAATGTAAACCAAGTGTGGAGCATCAAATTAGAATAAAATCACCGATGCAAGAAGTAGTGAAGAAAGAAATCACTAAATGTCTTGATACGGGTGTTGTATACCCCATTGTGGATAGGAAATGGGTAAGTCTCCTGCAATGTGTACCATAGAAAGAGGTATTAAGGTACTTCAAAATGGAAAAGGAGAACTCATGCCTATAAGATAGGCCATCGGGTGGCGTGTATTGATGGACTATAAAAAATTGAATGAATAGACTGAAAAAGACCCTTTCCCTATGACATTCATGGAGCAAATGCTTGATAGGCTTGCGAGGCGTGGATGTTCTTGCTTTTTAGATGGTTATTCTGGGTAAAACTAGATTTCCATTGCACCGGAAGATCAGGAGAAGACAACTTTTACATGACCTGGTACTTTTGCCTTCAAGAGAATGTCATTTGGGTTGTGAAATGCTCTGGCAACATTCCAACAATGCATGCTTTCTATTTTTATAGATATGGTTGAAGACACAATGGAGGTATTTATGGATGATTTCTCAATTGTTGGTGATTCATTTGAATTATGTCTTGAACACCTTGGGCAGGTACTACTACAAAGGTGCGTGGATGATTTCACGTATCAAGACACTTCATCCCATACTAAATGTCAACGATCGTTAAGTAGTAATATAACCAAACTAAGTGAGGTGGGGTCGAGTCCCAAGGGAGTGGTAAGTGATGAGTCCACAAATTGGACTCATTTAGGGTTGTATTTTGATAGAATTAGTGTCCTCAAATGCATATTTTGTATCAATATCTCATGAAAACCATTAAGTTTAAGGTATTTGGAGTTTGAGGCAAAGCATGGACACTACTTGGCAAGAAGGAATAAGGAGGCTTAAAAGAACGAAAAAATGAAGGCCTGAAGATCGCGGAGCCTTGTTGGCGAGTCACCGATCAGCCTAGAGATCGTCTTTTGTTCCAGTGTGCTGAGCCCTAAAGGGAATGATCAAGTTTGCGATGAAATGGAGCAGTCGGCGTGTCGCCGAGTAGTTCCGCGAGGCAGTACTGAATTTCCCAACGACTCAAAGTGCAAAGATGTTGAAGGCAAAAGCAAGAAGGTGATGGAATCAACCAAAAGGTGGATCGCCGAGTGTATCGGCGATCCTGACAAACTGCGCCGAGTGATCTGCTGCAACATAAATTTTCAAACACTATAAATACTTGTATAAGTTGTTAACTTAGTAACAAGTCATAGACAATTATTATTCAGACTTGAAATATTTTCAGTTTCAAGTTTTAAAGGGTTTTGGAGACTTTGTTCTAAGACCTTGAAGATTCAAAGGGTTTCAACTCCAAGAAATTTGATGTGATTCTCGAAGATTCTTCACTCTTGACGTGTTTTAAGACTTAATTCTTCATACCCAGTTGATGATACTGATATTGTTATAAATTTTTATCTCTTTTACATGTCTAGCTGAAACCCCAATTCTTGCGGTGTGATTTTGCGAATACGGGTTAAATTATCTGTTCAGTCTTGCTTGTAGATGGTTTATTTGTTGTTTAAATGTGATTTTTTTTAGTATTTGTTTATGAACTTAATGGGATTATAGTTGCAAATACGATTTCATCTTAATGTTTTTCGCTTACTCGAGAGAGAGGACGTAAAACTAAGACTACTAAATTGATAGCAGGTGGTATTAGGTCGACATGGGTCAACTCAAGAGAGTGAATCCTAGTCCTTCTCCCACACATTCAACTCGACAGAGTGAATGGGCTAAGGTGGAGGTTGTGCTTAATGCGGAAACTCGATGTTCAAGAGAAATCCTGTTGATTCGGGGTAAGTTGCTCGAGAGAGAATTTACTCCCTCTATAGTCTAGCCGAGTAGTTCCGCGAGGCAGTACTAAATTTCGCGACTCAAAGCGCGAAGATGTTGAAGGCAAAAGCAAGAAGGTGATGGAATCAACCAAAAGGCGGATCGCCCAGTGTATCGGCGATCCCGAATAACTGCACTGAGTGATCCGCTGCAGCACAAATTTTCAAACACTATAAATACTTGTTTAAATTGTTACCTTAGTATCAAGTCATAGAAAATTATTATTCATAGTTAGAATATTTTCAGTTTCAAGTTTTAAATGGTTTTGGAGACTTTGTTCTAGGACCTTGAAGATTCAAAGGTTCAACTCCAAGAAATTGAACGTGGACCTCGAAGATTCTTCATTCTTGACGTGTTTTAAGACTTAATTCTTCATACCCAGTTGATGGAAACTGATATTGGTGTAAATTTTTATCTCTTTTACATGTATACATAAAACCCCAATTTTTGGGGTGTGATTTTGTAAGTATGATTTAAATTATCTGTTGTGTCTTGCTTGTTGATGGTTTATTTGTTGTTTAAATGTGATTTTAGTTTGGTAGTTGTGTATGAAATTAATGGGATTGTAGTTGCAAATATGATTTCATCTTAGTGTTTTGGCTTGCTCGAGATAGAGGTCGTAAAACTAAGACTACTAAATTAATAGCCGGTGGTATTAGGTCAACATGAGTTCAGCTCGAGAGAGTGAATCCTAGTCCTTCTCCCACACATTCAGCTCGACAGAGTGAATGGGCTAAGGTGGAGGTTGTGCTTAATGTGGCAACTCGGTGTTCAAGAGAAAACGTGTTGATTCGGGGTAATTTTCTCGAGAGAGAATTTACTCCCACTATAATCTAGCCTAGTCACAAATACTCAACAATCTACCACCAAAAGCATGTACCCGATAGTCTAATTTATCCTGTATTCCTATCACATCCCAAGAATCCCGTCTCCCTATCTCATTTTCTTGTATCTTTGTCATTTTTGTTCATTAGCTTAAGACAAACCCCCATTGATAATTGACGCTTGCATCACCCCTTAGATTTAGTATGTTTTTAATTGTTAATATCTATAACTATGACTAATTAGAACTATATTTGTTTTCTATTAATTCTCAAAACCACTCCCTGTGGGAACGATCCCAACCCTTGGTTGGGTTATTTCACTACACACGATTGTATGGTTCACAATTTAAAGCTCCGGAATCAAATGCAACACTCACACTCACAAAGATAAACACAATGCATGATTTCACCCATAGGTTTGCCCTTTTTTCCAATCAACACTTGTTTCAGCTCAGTCAAGATCAGAAAGGTCTTTTTCAAGGCTTGTAACGGGGCTGAGTGCAAAGGTGTGGTCATTTAGGCTCAATGGTTGTAATCCTCATGAAATGTGGTGTGAACAACACTTCCTTTCCTTTTCTTCATTATTTTCATTCATTCTCACAAGTCATCCCATTATTCACTTTCCATGGACTGTTGGAAACCCCATTTTCTAGTATGAAGGAAAATATTTTTCAGAATATTTTTTCCAATTTTCTCATGTTTGGTTGGGTAAAATATTTTCGAAAATGTTTTCTAAATCAACTCATTTTCCTCAAATTTAAGGAAAATGACTTCCTTTCAAAAATTAAGAAGAACATTTTCCAAAACTCTCCTCCAACTTCAAATTACAATATTTTTTTTTGAAAAATTCAGAGCCTAGTTAGTGTGGTGTATGATGTTCTAGTGAAGGTTGACAAATTTATGTTCCCCACTGCTTTTGTAGTGTTTGATTGTAAGATTGATATTTATATGCCAGTTAATATTAGTAGACCATTCTTAGCTATGGGAAAAGCTTTGGTTTACGTGGAAGGTGGTGAGTTGAAGTTTCAAGAAAATGATGAAGCAATTAGCTTCAATCTTCATAAATCAATGAAATATCCAAGTGATATGCACATTGTATCTCACTTGGATTAGATTGATGAAGTTGTGGTGAGTATTGGAGAGGTAGCGTATCGTGGGTATTCATTGGTTCATGTGCTACTTAACTATGATCAAGCCGAAATTGTCGACTATGAAGAAGGTGTGGCTTCTCTTTTGGGTGTAGGCTCACATACTTTGTTTCACACGAAGCTTGATCTTGATTTGTCTAGTTCAGAAGCATTATCAGCCAAGCCATCTATTATTGATCCACAAAAATTAGAAATCAAAGAACTCCCGCCTCATCTCAAATATGTAGTTTTGAACACACTTTTGGGGATTATTTCAAATGATCATAAAAAAATGTCAAGTAGAGTTGTTAATCGTAGTGTTGAAGAGGAACATTAGAGTCTTGAGGTTGTCAATTGTGGATATCGTGGGAGTTTAATCAGGTGTATGCACTCATAAAATTAATTTGGCTAAAGATTTAAAACCAAGCATTGAGCACCAACGACAGTGAAATCCCCCAAAGTAAGAAGTGGTTAAAAAAGGAGATTTGTTAGATGGGGAAGTCATTTTTCTAGTTACGGAAACCAATGGGTGAGTCTGGTCCAATCTGTTCTAGATAAGGGTGGTATCACATTAGTTTCAAATTAAAAAGCCGAGTTTATTGCCACTAAACCCGTTACCGAGTAGTGTTTGTGTATCGACTGTCAAAAGGTTAATTCATGGATTGAAAAGTGTCATATCCCCATTCCATTTATAGATCAAATGCTTGATAAGCCTGCGGGAAAGGGGTGTTATTTCTTTATTTGTGGGTATTCCCAGTATAATAAAATCTCCATTGCATCAGAAGATCAAGAGAAACTGACTTTTACACGCCCTTATGGAATGTTTGCCTTAAAGAAAATGTCCTTTGGGTTGTGCAATGCACTAACGATCTTTCAATGGTGCATGCTATCAATCTTCACAGATATAGTGGAAGATTAAGTTTTCATGAATAGTTTTTTGGTCGTTGGACTCTTTTGAATATTGTTTGGAGCATTTGGAAATGGTGTTTAAAAGGTGTGTAGAGTCGAATTTGGTTCTAAATTGGGGAAAGTCACTTTATGGTAAGAAAAAAAGAAATTATGCTTGGGGAAAAAATTTCGATGGATGGTATTGAAGTTGATCAAGCTAAAATCCAAGTAATTCAAATATTACCTCCCCTAGTTTTGATAAAGGGAGTAAGAGCTTCCTTTGTCATGTCGGGTTCTATAAGTGGTTCATCAAAGATTTCTCCAAGATTGCTATTCCATTGTGCAAACTTCTTGAGAAAGAAAGCACATTTATTTTTGATAATGCATGTTTGGATTGTTTTAAGATGTTGAAGGAGAAAGTCGTCTCAGTCCCTATCATCATAGCACCCGATTGGAATCTGCCTTTCAAATGATGTGGACACTAGTGGCTTGGAACTAGGGACTTTTCTTGGGAATAACAAAAACAAGTTTATTCATCCTATTTATTATGATAGTAAAACCTTGTATTGTTCTCAAAAGAATTATTGTGACTGAGCAAGAGTTGCTAGCTTTGTATATGGGTTTGAAAATTTTATAGCCTACTTATTAAGTATCAAAGTGATTGTGTACACAGATAATGAAGCTATACGGTCCTTAATGGTAAAGAAATAGGCAAAACTAAGACTGATTTGATGTGTAAGACCCTAGATTTGAAAGAGGGCAATATGCCAAGTTTCAGGAAGTTGCAGGTGCCACCCACGGAGGCCAACCACGGCCCATGGGTAGGACCACGGACCTTAGTGTGGTCAGTGGACTGTCACCCCCAAAGTCTTCAGAGGCTGAGGACCACAGCCTGACCAACGAACCATCGGTAAGACCACGATCCGTGGTTGGGGGCCATGGTTCACTGGACCAACAAAGAGTTTCGGACCACGAACGACAGTCATGCAGGACGTCACGTCGTCCTGACCACGATCGTCATGGCCGTGGATCGTGGGTCGGCAGTTAAGTCTAGGGGCAGTTGGTTTTTTTCTAATTATTATCTCTATACTACTTCATTTTACCCCTCACTAAGACCCCTACATAAGTATTTTAACCCCCAAATTTCCCAATAGAAATCATTCTCTCAAAATCACCAAAAGAAATCAAGTTTTTCCTCTCCAAAATATTTCTCTCTCTAGAACTTGAAGAAGAAGAAAGGGTTCAAGTAAAGATCAAGGTCAAGTATCCATTCCTTAAGCAATTGTGGGGTTTTATAGTAAGGTGTGATAGTTTTCATCCATGGATTCCTTACATTCATGGAGTTCCCAAATTCCTCTATTTCAAAGCTAGGAATCCCCAATTGAGTTAGGGTTTTCTTCAATTGTCATGGGTTCTCTTTGTTATTGACTTAAATGATTGTATTATGATCCCCTATGCATGAATTGATGAAATACTATGATTTTTATATTGATTCCCCTATGAACCCATGTAATCCCCATGTTTTCCAAGTTATGAGGATATGATGTGGGATTTTGATTATGAAGGAATAGTTTTATGAAATCAAGCATGTATTGATAGAATTACTTGATTTTATGATGAAATCCATATCTAACCTATGTTTTCTTGATGTTGATGATTGAAAGTGGATTTTGAACCTTGAAAGGTAAATTATGAAATTATGCATGTTCTTATAAAATCTATGCAAACATTTTAAGGATGCTTTGAGAGTAAAGTATCAATGATGATGTTGTTGTTATGTTGTTGAAAGAATTTATCATATGAACATGAAAGAATGATGCGAAAGGTTTTCTCACATAACAAGGATTCTAAGGTTAAAAGGTCTTCTCACCTAATTGAATCAAAGATTAAGAGCTATCCTAATGAAACCTAGCTTGGATTGGTTATTGAGTGATACATTTCCATGGATGAAGCCTTAGCTTGGATCGACAAGATGATGTTCCCTTCCCTAGATAATAAGAACAAGTAAGAAATGACTATTTTGTGGAATTTATGCTTAGCACCGAGAGGATATTGAGATGGAATCTCTCCCGTTAGTAGAGGCTGGCTTTCTATAAGCAATCTCCTTGTCCCTTACTTATGTAGCCCTATAGGATAATTGTCTAAATAGACATTAGCTAGTGGATCCACCTAAGCTAGAAGTTCATGGTCCTTACCTTGGCAAGTAGGACAACCATTTTTGGTGTGGGAGACACTGGGGGATCATGTTATAGCTCACATAGTCTCTATATCGGTTAAGGTTACTTCCTACATTAATAATGAACTACGGTTACTTCAAGAAGTATCGCATGTGTGTTCAAAGGTTTTAATGATGTTAACTTGCATTGAACATGTTTCATGACTTATGTTTTCTAACCCTGTTATATCATGTTATAGCTTGGTCAAGTTCATGTCATGAAATGTCCTCTTTTAGCATGATTTAAATGTTTTATGCATATCTATCATACTTGGTACATTGTTTTGTACTAACACATACCCTTTTCTACATTTCCCCAAATGTAGGGTCCGACGATTAGGTTTCTCAATTTCGTGGCTAGTGATTGATTTTGAAATTCCCGAGCTTTGGTGAGTCCTCATGCTTTGAGGACAAACTTTCATTGTTCTTAGTTTCTTTGTTATTTCCAGTTTTGGACATGATGTATGGGCTAGTGCCAATTTAATTCTATTGTACTAGATGTTTATTAAGACAAGTGTTTTAAACTTCTGCGTTTCGTTTATAAAACTATTGAACTTAAATTGTTGTTTTACTTCTATTGTTTTATTTCTTATGTTATGAATGCTAAGTGGCTTGTATGGGGTCTCGAGGGGTCCTATACGCCATGTTACATCTAGGGGGTATCCCTGGGTCGTGACAAACTTGGTAATCAGAGCACACGATTTAAAATAGTCCTAGGATGTCTTATAAGCCACATTGAGAGAGTTTTGTTCATGAGTATGAAGCGCGCCATATTTATGAAGGAGAGGCTACAAGATGTTTAGGAGACTCCGCTTCTTTCATTAATCTAAAGCCATGGGATAGAGTTTAACTCTCTCCTAATCCTTATCCGATTCTATACAGGATATGGCTACTTGAAGAGCTTATGCTAGAATGAAATGTGAGGGAGAATGTGGAACAAGAAGCTCCTTCCAAGATCCTAAAGTTCCAGTCGATCCTTTGGCCAAGCAAGTAACTAATGTAGAGTTTAGGGTTGTTTTCAAGTGTTGGCTCAAGTCATGACGGCTCAAACCAATAGGGAAGTTGTGGCTCCTATGAACCCAAATGTGGGTACGGCGGCATCTACAGTGAGGGACTTCACTAGGATGAATCCTCCGGAGTTTCATGGTTCTAGGGTTGAGGAAGAACCTCAAGAGTTCATTGATGAGGTTTATAAGGTCTTGATGATCATGGGAGTGATGCCGGTGGAAAAGGTGAAGTTGGTCATTTATCAACTAAAAGGTGTTGCTCAAACTTGGTGCAACCAATGGAAAGAAGGGAGACCAGAAGATGTGGGTCCTCTTGATAGGGAGAAGTTTAAGGCTACTTTTCTTGATAGGTTCTTTCTTCTTTATTTTAGGGAAGCAAAGGTGCTTGAGTTCATCAACCTTAATCAAGGAAGTATGAGTGTGAGGGAATATGCTTTGAAGTTCACACAATTATCTAAGTATGCTCCAACAATTGTTGTTGATTCAAGGGAAAGGATGAGTAAGTTCATTTCGGCTGTGTCTGAAATGGTGGTTAAAGAGTGTCGTACCGCCAAGCTCATTAATGAAATGTACATCACTCATCTCATGGTGCATGCTAAACACATCGAAGAGGAGAAACTTAAGGAAAAGTCTAGGGAGACAAAGAGGGCTAAAATCGGTGATGGTAATTTTTCTCATGAAAGGTCCGATGGACATGATCGTTCTAGATTTTGACAAAAGATTTCCCGTCAAGGTTCCTCCAATGCTCCTCCTAAGTTCAACAAAGATATGTGTCTAACCCTAAGCCTTAAGGAGGGAATGGTAGTGGATCTTTATTGCCTATGTCTACTTGTACTAGGTGTGGAAAAAAGCATGAGGGTAAGTGCCTAACCGGCACAGATGGTTGGTTTAGTTGTTGTAAGAGTGGTCATAAAATGAGGGATTGCCTGGTGATTATGGCTAAAGGAAGAGAGGGCAAGCAAGCTCCTCCTAGTGGTTTGGGTCCCAATGCTCCTATGCAAAACCGATTCTATGCACTTCAGACTCGTGGTGAACAAGAGGGCTCTCCCGATGTGGTTATCGGTATGTTGAAATTTTTTGAACTTGATGTTTATGCTTTACTTGTTCCCAGTGCTACGTTGTCTTTTGTGACGCCATATGTGGCAATGAGGCTTAATGTTCTTCCGGATATGTTGTTAGATCATTTCTCTCTCTCTCTACTCATGTTGGTGATTCTATTGTGGCTAAGAGGGTCTATAGAAAGTGTCCCATAAAGTTACTCTTGTTGACTTGGTACAACTTGATATGCTAGACTTTGATGTTATCCTTGGTATGGATTGGTTGCACTCATGTTATGCTTCTATTGATTGTAGAACTCGTGTTGTCAAGTTTCAGTTTTCGAATGAGCATGTCCTAGAGTGGAAGGGGGGAAATTCTATACCTAATGGTCAGTTTGTCTCTTGTCTTAAAGCTAGAAAGTTGATTTCTATTTGAATAATAATCTCAAACTAATAAAGAGTTATGTATTAAACATTTGAGCATGAGTTATATATTATTTGGAGTAGTATTGAACACCGATATGGGGATTAGTTCAGACAACTCAAAATCCTCATAAACCATGTATGCCAACATGGGTAAATGGTCATACCTTTTAGATGATTCCTTATTTCTTTTAAGCATAGTTTAGTGGATCCACTTAGTTGGGGAGTTCTATACCCCGACAAGGTATAGGATAGGTCTTGTAGTGTGGATGAGACGTTGTATCATCACAAAGCTCTAGTGATGGTTGTCGGTTAGAGAATCTCCCAATATGAGTAAAGATAATACTTTTGTATTTTCATCATGAAGCTCATAGTGATGGTTTTCGTTTAAAAGCTTTATATATTGTATCTCTTATCGGTGTTTCATATTTGAGTTGAGATGAGGTGAGTATTTCTTCCTAGGTTATTAGTTTTTTTGCCTATGTTTCGGCTTTCTCTTTACATGCCATTACATTCAATGTACTAACATCATTCGACCTACATATTATTTATGATGTAGATAATGGTGTTCAGGGTTATTAACAGATGCTTCGTTGATCCCATTGCATTACAGCTATCCTTGGTGAGCCTCCTTGCTTTCTGGAGGGCTTCACATTATTGTTTTATTCTTGTTAGGTTGTCGGGGGTCTTGTTCCAACATCCATCATAGTATATAAAGGCTTCATAGACAGTAGTAGTTTGAGGAGTCTTTTCATGTTTTCCTTTGTTGATGTTCCTTTGAGACTTTGAATTTAGTACTTATGTTGTTTAAATACTTTCAGAAGAAATTGAGTTAGGCTATTATTTAGTCCTGGAGAGTTAATCTTTGTCTTGAGTTCCTATTTCACTTGAGTAAGACTTCTGCTTAGTAGTGAACCAGTCCAAGGGTTATCTTGAGGATCAGCAATGGTTCTCTAGTGCCAGCCAAGTCTAGGCGTAGGCTTGGTGTGAGACAAAATGATTATTTAGTATTGAATTTATGGATTGATATTGATTATCGAAATAATTGTTCTTTTGTTCTTGATTTACTATTTCGTTATTGGCATGCCACAATTGAAATAAACTCATTGTATGAATTGAACTTGGGAGAGGAATAGGAGGATAGAATGTGGGACAAAAGGAGCATGATATTCTCTAGAAATTAGGGTTGATTTGTATCTAAGATTGAGATATACTTAGATACCATACTTGGTTACTAAACAAGATGAAAACTTAATGCTCCGCAACT
This sequence comes from Solanum verrucosum, assembly GCF_900185275.1. Lineage (NCBI taxonomy): Eukaryota > Viridiplantae > Streptophyta > Magnoliopsida > Solanales > Solanaceae > Solanum > Solanum verrucosum. The sequence continues at coordinate 147,730 of NW_026020374.1, forward strand.
TGTTCAGTTTATCCCCGTTGAACGATGTAGTTAGATTGTCGGTTGTGTAGGCCATTAGAGTTAGGGAGACCATGATTATGCATTCAACCTATAAATCAGTGATTTGATACCTAATTGAAGCCCATAGAAGAAGATACTATGCATGAATTCTAAGTAAGTTGCAGCCGTGGAATTTTCCCAATAATTAGTATACATCTTTTATTCTTGCAGTCTAATAAGGTTAATTATTTTGGTACGCTTGAATAAATAATTAGACTAGTATAATTTACTAAAAATAATTAATCAACAAGTCTTTTCGTTCGATAATCCGGCTCTTTTAGGGCCATTATATTACCTGCGCGACCACGTACAGTTTCACGTGCAATTGGGAATAACACATATGTATACTAATCTAGTAAATTTAATATAGATGAAGGTCTTATTATAGGCAAGAGTAAGCATAGTTTGGTCCTCGACTTCTTGTAGTCTAGCCTATTCTAGGACCATCATTCACAATAAGCTTACTAGGTTAGAATACATATGTATAGATCATAACTAGTATAATTTTAAAAACAGAATAATTAATTAATAAGAAAATAAATTACTGAAATTTAGACAAATAAGTCGGTTTAAAAAAAGTCATATGATCATATGATAGTGCGTGTAGATTGGGGAGAGTGATCAAAGATGTAGGATAAGTTTTTGTTGAACTAATGAAATCCTCACAAAACATACTTGTACTTCAGTAAACATTATTTTGAGGATGTTAACAGTATAACCACTACCATCCTCATACATCTCTGATTGTCCTTTCCAATTTACATGTACTGTTATATAATCATATGACTTATTTAAGCTCATTTAGCTGTGTAAAATATCAATATTTTATCTTATTAATTATTAATTATTGTCTTTTAAAACAATTTTGTAATGATTTAGGGTATGATTAGACAACAGTGATTGAATTAATAAATAGAAATATAGGGTGTATCAATGTTAGGTTTAGAAACAGTAGTGTTCTCGTGGTTTTGTTCGTAATTTACTTAGCTTTTTCTTTGATGTTCTTATTATTTTTATATTATGATTCAAGTTTTGATATATTGGTATATGTAATTAAATATTAGGTGTATGGTATTATATAAATATCCTTAGATTATGATATTGGAGGAAGTAAGACTTAACCTTAGGCTTAAAAATTTGGAAAATATATGAGAGTTGACATGTTAGTTGACACCAAAATTTAAAACTTGATTACGGATTCGGGTGAATTTTTGGGTAAAGACTAACATATAATAATATGAGTGTGGTTAGTTTCGAAATTCTTATTGTAATTATTTATTTGAATAGATTGCATTGATTTGGAATTCCAACAAAAAGGGAAATATCAAGTCACGCAGTAATAGGTCGATTATTTGAGGCAAGTGGATTTCTAAACCCTTGTTAAGTGCATAGAATCGTGTATTTCCTTATGGTATTGATGAGTCGTAGATTTTGACTCATTTGGGGATTTGTTTATATAGTTTTAGTGTCCTCAAATGCTTAATTTGTGCCATAAACTGATGTTAAAGCCTTGATTTTTAGATATGTGGATTAAGGAGCAAAGCAAGGACACTAACAGGTAAAAAGGAACAAAACAAATTGAAGAAGTGGAGAAAGGCGAGCCTAATGATAGCCAAGAGCACTTGACGAATCGCATAGTGGCTATTTATACCGCCTAAAGTTCCAGTGAGCCAACCTTGAGGGAAGAAACCAAGTCGGTGACAGGAAAGGGGCAGTCGACATGTTGCCGATCAGTTTCGTGATGATAAGAGTGATCGCCCAAAGTTACAGGACTTGAGTATGCTGAGAGCCAATGTAAAAAGGTGATAGAAGAGTGCAAAGAGTGGTTCGCCGAACCACTCAGCTAACCTGACTTACCTCGCCTAATGGCCCTTCGTGGCTAATTTTTGGCAACTATAAATTGAATTTTGAACTGTTAATTGAAGAGCACTTTTCCAGATTTTAGCTTACTACCATTTAGAATAGTTTCTGAGTAGATCTGAAAGCTTTTGGAGATTCAATTCGAAGATTTTTCAAGTGAGTTACTAATTTTCTTCAATTTTGAGTATTGTAAAGGTTTGAATACTTTTACCCAATTGATGGATAATCGATTTGGTAACCATTTTTACCTTTTTATGATGTTTGGCTAAAACCCCAATTCTTGGAGTGCGATCATGTGATTATGGGTTGAATTAACTTATGAGTATTGTTAATTACTAGTTTAAATGTTATATTGAAGTGGGTTTAATCATTAGCTGAGGTTTAATTTATGAATTGTAGTTGCAAATGCAATTCTAATCTTGTGTTCCTAGCTTCCGAGAGAGAGAAGTTTTGGGGCTAAAGCTTTCAATTAATGGTTTGTAGGTATTGGGTTGATATGGGTTCAGCTCGAAAGAGTGAATCCTAAACCCGATCCTACCCATCTAGCTTGAGAGAGTGGATGAATTAAGGTTTGGGATGTTCTTAATTGCTATGCTTGTTGATGTTCGAAAGAAATTGCTTGAACAGGAATAGTTGTTCGAGAGAAAGCTATTTCACTCATAGTCTAGCCTACCCACTGATATTTAGCTATGAATTAGTAGTAACAATTACTCATATAGTGAAATTTGCCTATAATTTATCACATCCTGAGAATTCCTCTCTGTATTGTTATTTCAATTTTGTGTGACTATTTTGTAGTTGATAATTGCAAACAAAGCTCCCCCATCTAACATTCGTGTCAACCCTTTAATTTATTTCATGACTTTTTCGATAATGTCTATTCCTATAGCTCGCTAGATCACATTTATACTTCTTGATTGAATTTGAACATGTACCGCTCCCTGTGGGTTCGACCCCAACTTATTTGTTAGGTTTTATATTGCTTTATAATCGTTTTGCACTTAGAATTGGATGAAGTGTATTTGAAATGTTATTCATCAAGTATGTGTTGGGGAGTAATGGGACTTGGTGATGGGTTGACTTGTCCAAATTGAATAATAATAATGATGAAAAAGGAGTAATAAAAGGCAATGTGATATAATTATTGATGTGTATGTGTTGAGAATGGTTTGAAAGGCTTAGTGATTCATTGTTGATGTTGTATCACGATTGTGTTGTTGTGAATTGTGCATTGTTATGAAAAATGGTCATCTCCTCATTATTTGTGTGAACATGTCATTTGTATTGGGCATGAGACATGGTTGTGATAAGTGTTATATGAACTGAGAAAGAATAAGAAATTAAAGAGGATGTACCATTTTGATGGACGTGTCGTGCATCGTGACGCATACTATTCGAGGGACGTGTCGTATGCTGCGACGGATTCTATTATCGAGGGACGTGTTGAACGCTTCAACAGATTTTACTATTGATGGTCGTATCGTACACCGCGACGGATGCATGGACAGATATGTTCCCCATGGGTCCTGGACTGAGAGACAACGGGTGTGTATCACTAGGTCAGACATGCATCACTATACTTGACATTGCACATTGCATTGCACATCTTTATCATTAGTAAACTTAATATTGTGTTTTGCTGATCTTGTGAGTACCTTTCTTCGGAGGTCATAATTGATGAATATTGAGCTTGTTGTTGAGGATATGTAATTTTTAGAGTGTGGTTGATGAAGTGTGTGCTATGTAATTTGTGAACTGTTAGGTTGGGTTGGTTTTATGTAGGTGGTAGTTGTGGAGGTTCGGTTGGGGTGTAAGGAATACCCGTATTGTATTCGCTTATCTTGTGTTTAGAAGTTTACTTGTTGAGTACCGTGTGGTTTGGTACTCACCCCTTGGTACTACATTTTTGTAGGTTACTAGCTCAGTTCTTCGTGACACTCTCTATTCTCTCATCTGAGGCTTCCTATAGAGATTTGTGAGGTAGTTGTTTATCATCTCAGGGAACCTTCTAACTCCTATTTATGATCTTGTTCTATTCTAGAAACAATGTCATTTGAGACTTTTATCTTTCTTTCGATTCAATGGTAATACTTTAGAGGCTTGTACACGTGACTCTCAGGTTTTTGGGGTTTTATTTTGAGTTGATTATGATTTCTGCATTAGTAGATGGTGTTAGTTTATTTTTTTTGTTTTTACTTCCGCATTCACGGTATTAATTGGGTATTAGGCTGACTTGTCTTGGTGGGATAAAATAAGTACCATCATGTCCATTTTTGGGTCGTGACAAATGGTATCAAAGCCCCAGGTTCATTGGTCTCACATGTATACAAGTTGAGTCTAAGTAGAGTCTCAAGGATCGGTAGGGAGACGTTTGTACTTATCTTCGAGAGGTTATAGTTACTTTTAGGAAAAATATTTACTTTTTGAATCTCTATGTGCATCCTTTGTCCGTTCTTATTTTGTATCATTTCATTCCATTCATTCTCTATTATAGTGATGACTCGTGTGTGGTTCTTTATGTGAGTCATTGGTGTGTCGTGTGTGGCTTGGAGTCTAGATCTGGTTTGGGAGTGATAGAGTTATTGAAAGGATGTGTGGTCAGATTAAGAATGTTCAACGATTTGAAGGGGTTGAGTAAGATTAAGTAAAGAGAGTAGTACTTGTGTGGTATATACGATATTTAGAGTGGTTTAACAATTGGAAGTGGAATTATTAAAAGGATGGCTAGATAATGGATTGTATCTTTGGAAACTACAATTAGTAAAGTTATCATAACATGAATGGTTTGCTTAGCGAATGATGAGAATGGTGTCACACTAGTTATGGTCATAATATCTACTACGGTTTCATAAATTGAGTGTTTATCAAAAAGGTTCATGATACGACTACTACAATGGTATTGATGCTTACTTGGTTAGACTAATAGAGTGTGTTACTTCTGTCATCAACCCAGTCTCAGATATAGTGTATATCGCTTTGGATTAGAGACCAAAGAAATTTGGTAATGTACTGTAGATAGTTAATGGAAAAAAATGTGTGGTTTAATTGAACACAATCCTCTTGGTGGGTATGATGCATTGGATCTAATGAACCTTCACGATATAGTACTAGTGGTATATGAAATTGGATATGTCGATTGTCAAGTGAGAATACTAACTACTTAAGGAGTTATCAGTTGTATCACATGCTCATATAATTATATTTGATATTGCATTCACATTGAGAAACCAACTAGTTTGTTACTACGGACGCTTGGGTTAAGCATTACTTATAAGGAAGCTTTTAGTGGTGGATTTTTTATACGATATTAATGTGTTTAGGTTATAAAGTGTATCTCGAGAATTTTAACTAAGGACTAGTGATTTCATCGTAAGCTCTAAGGGAGTGGATCGATATCGAAATGACAAGCTTATGGCTAAAGGAAGTCTTCATGAGTATACTTGTGTGAAGGTAATTAAGGACTTTAGTAATAAAGTACATATGAAATTGGGTTAGTCCATTGGATTTGATTGGTATAAGTGGGTTTAAGTTGTCATGTTGATAATAAGGTATACTTTGTGATGATGGTAATGACTACCAAACATAATGGTAATAAGAGTTCGATAGATTATAATTAGGATGTGACTATATGATAAGGTTTTTGGTTAAATGACTTATGTATGGTAATGATGACTTGCAGGTATTTAAAGTTATGGTTTACTATCAATTGGTGAGTAGCGTGGTCGTATAAAAAGTTGTAGAATGTGTTTGGACATCGCTCGAATAGAATTGAAAGGAGTTAGATTTCTAATGGAAAGGATTAGTGTAATATAGTTTAGCCTTTGGAAGGAAACGAGAGCAAAGATATTTACTCTGATTGCAAGGAGTGAAGACTAGGATTCAGAGACACGTGGTTCCATCTGTTTTACTATGGTTATGGTAATAGTGTTACGTATCATTTATATGGGTTAAAAACTATTGGATAAGATTTGATAAAGAAGTCTAGTTCTTTTTTGGTTTTGAGTTTGGTAACTAGTACGGTTGGAATCCGAATTTATGTTTTTCATTGCAAGTCTATATTCGTTGTATTATGTTTTGTCAGCGTATGAATTGATGAGGTAAGAAATAATTAACTGTGTGGTGTATTGAGCAATTGGAAGGACTTGTGCATTGTTTGGATCGTAAAGTTGTTACTTTTGATTGTTAAAGGACCCGAGTAAGGGTTTCACTTAAAAGTTTCGATTTAGAGTATAAGATAAAATGTCATGGGTTATTGGTCAATGAATAAGTTTGGTAAGCGAGTCGGTGAAGAGAACGAGAGTCTGGGGTATTGAAGAGTTCAAGATATTTGAAATTTTTGACATGAAAAGAATTTAAGAAAGGTAGAACTCGTATAAACCCTTGGTTTGGAGTTGAAAGTTGTATTGATTTTGCCTATGAGTTTAGATATGACTGTTAGATGTAAACTAGTTTGGTACAGACTTACTAGGGATTTATCATAGACTTTTATAAAGATTGAATTTCGGTTTGGGTGACAAGTAATGATGTGTGGAAGATTCTATGTGGTTATGTCGAGCTAGATTGTTCAAAATATGATAGGTAACTTATGAATGTTCAACGGTGTGGATCTACAGTACTACATGGTTAATGAGGATTTCGAGGGGGATTGAAACTAAGTTGTTAATGGGATGATATAGACTGTTATGATGTGTTACATAGGCATTTTATGGTGAGTAGAGGTTATGAGCTTATAGTATACATAATTATTGGAGTGACCAAGGATTTCTTTGAGTTTTGACATGAGGTACATGATGGTATAATTGTTGGTTCAAACTTGATATTGACAGATTGCGTAAAGTTGATTTTGGGTGATTTAATTAATAGCTTTACCTCGATGAGAAAGTACTATCAAATTATAATTAGTGTTATCATCCTTGGGTGTGACCCGTATGTGTCATGGGATGCATACATGGAAAGAGAGGGAGCCATAGTTCAAAAGTTTTGGAGGCGATAATGTGTTTGCTAAGAAGACTTAGATATTAATGATTGCTTGAGAGTAAGGTAAATGATTGGTGTGGTTATGATGAATGACTGATTTTTGCAATCTTTTTTACCTTGGTTTTGAAGAGCTATGCATAAAAGTATTTGCCTCCATGAGGAATCCTAGAATTCCGATCAATACAATATAATTAATTATATTGAAACTTACAAAGTCATAGTTTTGAAGATCGAAGAAATTTCTTGGCTTTGATAAAAAAAACTAGTTGACTTTTGTCTATGTTAGTGTTAAGAGTGTTGACGTGACCTTAGTGAATACTATGAAGAGTATATGGGGTCTAATAAATAGAGTATGGATGCGGTTGTAATGGGAACAAAGATGGTTGTTTGTTAGTAGATAAAAAATTTCAAGAGATGGTGGCAGAAGAATGAAAATGTTTGGTACAGACATTATGGAAGGGGTATTTGGTGTTACTTGAACTTGGTTCGGTACATTCTCATGGGACTACCTACTTCGCTTTGGATATGATTTGGAGTGTGATTTGCTACCTATACCCACACATGTCTTCATATCTATGGGTGAATCCCTAGTGGTGGATCGGGTGTACCAATCCTATGATTGTCCTCTTAGTAGGGTGATATTCTTGGGTAGATTTGGTCATTTCAGTATGATAGATTTGGTGTTGTTTGGGATAGTTGAAATCTACCAATAGTTGTACACCCACAACCTTGCTTATGAGAACTAATATAAGAGCTACTAGAACAGTTACAATTGTCTAAGAATATTGTTAGAGGTTCTGCATTTTGAAGTGTATCGCTTGTTGGGTGTTTACATGATCATTTTCTTTTTTGGGTTAGATAAGTCTGATCCTCCCTTGATGAGTACCCGATGTCTAAAGATCAGATTTTTATAAGTTCGTGGAAAGATTGTGTTGTGAGAAGGAATCTTGATAAGATATGTGATAGTTTGTGCATTATGAGTATCTGTTGGTTGATTCATGCTCACTTCTTGTTGTAGCCAATATTGGTTCAAAAAATTTTGTAGTAACTTAAGAAAAAAATTGTCTTAATGATTGTGTTATGGTCCAGAGTGTTTCAGTTTGAATTGGATTCATGGGTTAGTCTGTAACTTGGTAATAACTTCTAATTGGTAGACCTGCCAAATTTTGATTTGAAAGTTCAGTTCTTAATAGTTAATCTCGATGGAATGGTCTTTAGGAGGAACTCACTTGGAGAGATGAACTGACTATAAAACATCATAACTCAGGCTTTTAGTAATATTGGTAATTTTCTTCTTCTTCTTTATGTTCGAGGATGAACATGATTTTTAGTGGTGGATAATGTAATGATCCGGATGTAATTTTTGGGAATTTGAACTATTCGATAACTACGAATATTTAATTAGTGGGTAATTTAAAATAATTAATTTAATTAGTGATTAATGTGGACAAGTCCATATATAATATAATTTAAGTTAATACCCTATATTATTTTAGCATTTCTTTATTTATTTTTAAATAATAATAATCTCTGAAGAAGGACGACATAACCTCGCCACAATCAGATAGCGGCGAACTGCAGGTAAGCATTAATATGCAGCAATGTTATTGTTGTATATATGCTAGATATTATATTATTATTATTATTATCATTATTTTATTTTTATTAGTGTTATAGTTGATTGTTATAGAAAAAAAGAAACAATGTGAGTTTTAATTAAGAAGAATTGAAAAACTGATTACTATATAAGCCATTTTTTTAATTGAGAAAAAGGTTGTTATTGGGCATTCATTTTGTAATCATTTAGGGTATGATTAGACAACAGTGATTGAATTAATAAATAGAAATATAGGGTGTATCAATGTTAGGTTTTGAAACAGTAGTGTTCTCGTGGTTTTGTTCGTAATTTACTTCATTGTTTCTTTGATGTTCTTATTATTTCTATATTACGATTCAAGTTTTGATATATTGGTATATGTAATTAAATATTAGGTGTATGGTATTATGTAAATATCCTTAGATTATGATATATGAGGAATTAAGACTTAATCCAAGGCATAAAATATTGGAAAAATATGAGAGTTGACATGTTAGTTGGCACCAAAATTAGGAACTTGATTACAGATTTGGGTGAATTTTTGGGTCAAGACTAAACATATAATAATATGAGTGTGGTTAGTTTCGAAATTCTTATTGTAATTATTTATTTGAATAGATTGCATTGATTTGGAATCCCAACGAAAGGGGAAAACTCAAGTCCCGGAGTAATTGTTCGATTATTTGAGGCAAGTGGATTTCTAAACCCTTGTTAAGTGCATAAAATCGTGTATTTCCTTATTGTATGTGTTGGGGAGTACTAGGACATGGTGATGGGTTGACTTGTCCATATTGAATAATTCTAATGATGAAAAACGGGTAATAAAAGGCAGTGTGATATAATTATTGTTGTGTATGTGTTGAGAATGGTTTGAAAGGATTATTGATTCATTGTTGATGTTGTATCACGATTGTGTTGTTGTGAATTGTGCATTGTTATGAAAAATAATCATCTCCTCATTATTTGTGTGAACATGTCATTTGCATTGATTATGAGACATGGTTGTGATAAGTGTAATGTGAACTAAGAATGAATAAGAATATGAAGAGGATGCACCCATTGCTACTACATTTTTGTAGGTTACTAGCTCAGATCTTAGTGATACTCTCTATTCTCTACTTATCTGAGGCTTCCTGTGGAGATTTGGGAGGTAGTTGTCTATCATCTCTACGGACCTTCTTACTCTTATTTATGATCTTGTTCTATTCTAGAAACAATGTCATTTGAGACTTTTATCCTTCTTTCGATTCAATTGTAATACTTTAGATGCTTTTACACGTGACTATCAGGTTTTGGGGTTTTATTTTGAGTTGATTATGATTTCCGCATTAGTAGGTGGTGTTAGTTTATTTTTCTTATTTTTACTTTTGCATTCACAGTATTAATTGGGTATTATTAGGCTGACTTGTCTTGGTGGGATAAGACGAGTGTCATCACGTCCATTTTTGAGTTGTGACATTCAACCCACATATACCATACAAATGATGTGATGTCTATCTATACGGTTCATAATCTACCAACCACATGAGAAATATTTGATTATATTTTTGATTTATGAATGATGAACTATGCTAACAAAATTTAAACATCCTCTTTTTGCAACAATATTAAAGTACTAGTCAAATATCATTGAATCGTAATATCTGACTTTTTTATATAAAAAGATATGCAATCTTTTTTTTTAACTCTCTCATTTTTTGCTTCATTTTTAAAAATAACTACATTGTCTCAAGCATCTCAAATATCCAATACAAAAAAGGATGAAAATTTAATTATTTACCCATCTGAGTCTGGTAGATTCTATTTTTCTCTTTCTTCAATAGAAAGGAGGTGGGGGGGGGGGGGGGGTGTCAATTTTTTTGTAGAGCCATATGCACAAAAGATGCTTGTACGGTTGTTCATTGTATCTTTTTTTTTCTATTGCATATCTTTCTTTTCTCTATGTTTTATTATGCTATATATGGGAAGCTTTTATTTTTTAGCCGCCTAAAGGATGTATTCAAAGATAAAAGGCTATGCGCATGATGCTTATCGTGACCAACGACACTAACCTACGGTACGAGTGTTTACGATCGTCGATAATAGTAACCCAACCAAGGGTTGGGGTCGTGTCCCAAGGGAGTGATAGTGAAAATAGTAGTTAGGCTAGAATTTTGTTCTAGTTAGCTGTAGTTTGAGAAATCATCGAATAAAAACAAAGTAAATTCAAGTGGGTGACACCAAAGTGTCAAATATCAATGGGGGTTTGTCACAAGTATAGCTAAAACAACAAAAATAAAGAGAAAATTCAAGTATGGGGAGAAGTTCTTGGGGTGTGACCGCAATATATATTGATATAAATCGTTGGGTACATGCTTTTGATAGGAAATTTGCAAGATAATAGTGACTAGGATAAGCTTTAGATGGAAATAAGTTCCCTCTCGGGCAACTTACCCCATTTCAAATGCGTTCCTCTCGGACACCCATTTGTCGTATGAAGGTCAGCCTATGCCTTACCCCACTCACTCTCTCGAGTTGAGTGTTAGGATATGGGACTAGGGTTCACCCTCTCGGGCTGAACCTCATGTCGACCCACTCCTTAGGCCATCAGTCTAGTGGCCTTGGTTTCACGACCTCCCTCTCGGGCAAGCCGAAAACACATGGGTGGTTTTGTATTTTTTGACTACAAACCCATTATATTAAACCACAATCACTAGGTGAAATCACCATTAAAATACATCTAACCTATCAGCAAGCAAGACCCAACAACAATATCAACACATATTTACTAAATCACACCCCAAGAATGGGGATTTTTAGCCACACATAAAGAAATAACAAAATACACCTAAAATGATAATAAAATCAAATGGGTATAAGGAATTAAACCTTGATTTAAGCAAAGGAAGAAGAATGGAGAAGACCCACTTCCAACTTGGGAAAGATGAAATCTTTCTTTCTTCAAGTCTCCCACAAAACCCTCTCCAAACTTGAGAGAAAAATATCCCAAAAAGTACTATTCTATTATGTAAAATAATAATAATGGTTCCACACCCTAAAAATTAATAACAAATTTAGTATTTATAGACTTCAGTAAATAGTGCTAGCGGATCTTTCAGCAAGGTTAGTGGGAATCGCCAATCGACTCTGCGATTCGCCTATCATCTGGTTCATCGCCTTATGTGCTTGCCTATAAGATTTGTGCACCCTGGACCATTGGGCGATATTGTACTGCTTCGCGGAACTGTTCAGCGATGCGCCGACTGCTCCTTTTTACCGTCGATTTGATCCTCTTCCTTCAGGGCTTCGCGTACGGGAACAATGGGCAGAGTGCTTCCCTTCGGCGATTCGCCAAGAGTGATTGGCGAAGCTCAGGCTTCAGTTTTTACGTTCTTTCCAGTCTTTTTGCGCCTAAGTGTCCATGCTTCCGGTAAAACTTCAAATACCTGAAACTTAATAATTTTCATCAGATATTGAGATAAAATAAGCATTTGAGGACACTATTTCTATTAAAAATAAAGCCCTAAATGAGTCCAAATTGTGGACTCATCAGCGCACACAAGCTAACTTCCGATATGAATTTATTTCTCAGGCGATTCCTTCGGATCTTAGGTGCCACCTTTAGTAGGGTTTCTGATACATCTGAAAAAATTGAAATCAAGACAAGAATATTTAACAAATAGGATCAAGAATCATTACTCTTTCATTTCGACACAAAAAAAAGGATTTTTCTACACCCATTTCTTGTGTAGAAGACTAGGAACACAAATAATCCCTCCTAGAATTTTTTTTCTTCCCTGCATATATCCTCTACTTCCTTAAGTCTAGTATTTAGACAAATTTGACTTTCTTTCTATTTAAAATATAAAACTATTGATACGTTTTATGGCAGTGAAATCTGACAATAGTAACATAGTTACACTACTCCAATTAAAAAAGTACTAAATCAAAATAAATGAAAGCCAAATACTCTTCTTCAAAAATTTGCATACTATGTGGTACAAAGGATTTCCAGCATCTCATAGAAAAAGAGTATGTAATGTAGATTTTGAAGAAGAGTATAAATAAGACAAAGGAGTTTTCATAGTTTCATTTTTTTTATCATAAATAATCGCCAACAAGAATTTGGTTCTTTTTACGTACTTGTTATCAATAAATTGCAAGCAAACATCATATAGCCTAATTGACTGCAAGGTCAATAAGCTATGACCCACTTTAGATCATTCTGTAATATTTAGTGGTTGCCGCAAGGAATGATGTCATAGCTCCTGCAAGTTGTCACTCCATCTGTGTAAATGAGGAATGAGCTGACTTTTGTTAAGTTGTCACTCTATCTAAGTAAATAATGAATAAGCAAAGGAGAACTCAATGACTTTCCGACATACTTTACAAGATGAACAAAAGTCTCATATATCAAAATCCGCAATCAATAGAACAATAAATAAATTTATAGAGTTTATGTATTATTGCATAAATTGATAAGAGTCTATAATAAAATGATAATTTGATAATTAATAAGTACCAGGAATCCCTAGAGAAAATCGTATAAAGCGTACGATTCATTATTCTTCATATTAAAAGCTTTTTTCTACGTGCTCAAATCAATATTCTTCCTCAAATAGCTCAATGCTAGCCCAAATGGCTCTTTCCCTAATGGATAACTCTCAAAAAAAATCTAAATCAGACACCATCATGATATGATTTGAATCCATTTTCTTTGATGAATCCCTTGTCAGCAACACCGAGTGCAGGAGCCAAACTAAAAGGCACTTCAAGGTTTGCTCCTCTCAATCGATTTCCTTTGATCAAGCTTATCAAACTTTCAACAGTGGTGTTTTTGTTGTTGGTCTCCTTGAAACAAAATCTTCCACCATTTTGAAGGACTTTGCTCATTTTTTTATCACAAGGTACGTTGAATAATTCAGCCCCGTAATCAAAGTAGATTTCTTTAAGTTAAAATTAGTTGGCTTATCTTTCACATAGAACCAAATGTCATGTACCTTTTTATTATTCTGGACATGTCATAACAAGATATAATTGATCATCTATCCATTGAATCTAAAATGCTTCGATAAATATATCAAGTGTCCAAAACAGGTTTGCTTCGAATCAACAGAGAGCTTTTTAGCAACTAGAGTTTTTCTAAAGTCTGAATAAACCACCATCCTTTCTCTTACATAAATCATTGTTGGAAAAAAACCTAAATTATTGATCCACATAGTTAGATTATACAACTCAACTGAGATATCTCTTGCAAAAATTTGCAATGATAGGGTATCATCATCTTCATCTCCACTATCTCTAATGTTCTCATCTTCACCACAATCATAATTTTATTCTTCCATCTCCCCTTTACTAGACACAACATTATCACTCTCCTAAGCCCTATTGTCCTCAGATCTCTGAATCTCCGCCATGTTTTTCGTTTTAGACCCTGACTTGGTGATTTTTTTTTTGAAGTTTTAGAAAAATCTTAAGCTTTACATTTCTTACTTCTATGAACATTAGATGTAGACCCTTTAATGATTTTCAATCTTTAGTTATACTTTATAATCCACAAGCAAAAAAAAATTGTAGTGATCAATCTATCGACCACCAATCTATTAACAGAAATAGAAAAAAATACTCTAATCAAACATGCAAAACAAGTAGCAGTATTTCTAGAAAGGGATAATGCAAAAGTCAGCAACAAGAAGAGTATTAAAATCTAAGAAAATGCGGAATTTTTTTAAAGATCGATAAGCAATATAAACATAAACATATAAAAAAAATTATAGCCACTATCCGAAGGAAAACAAAATTAAAGATATGGAATCAAGAAATGAACTAAAAACATATAAGATTTAGAAAATTTTAATCATGAACAATCGAATTTTCGTAAAAACCCAAAATTCAGTATACTAAAATGCAACAAAAAATAGCGTAAAATGGAGCTAAAATTGTTCGGTGAAGAAGAATAAACTTACATGATCCCTAGAAGATGAAGATTTCAACTTGGGAAAGAAGATTAGAGAAAAAATGGTTTCAACTTCCTGAGGCACTCAAGAAAATGGGGAAGAAGAGAGGTTGAGGAGAGAGAGGAAGGTAGTTGAATTATTGAATAAAATATTAAAAAGGGTGAAAAATTTAATAAATATAAAAAGTGACTTTGTTTTATTCCTATAAATTTGTATTTTATACCCAAGTTCTTAAAATTTTAAAGAGGTCCATGACCCCGTAACCCTATCCCACTTTTTCCCACCTTTTCATAACCTAAGCCTTATTAAAAAAAATGTAGTAGCTATTGCTAAAAATAAGTTAAGTCAAATTGTTCACTAGGAACCCTATTCGTAATAGAGCAACTTTCACATATAACAAACATAAAAATTATATTTGTATGTTATAGTTATAGTTTACATAATTTGCGCTCCATAGCAAATTTTATGTTTTCTATGGAGCTTTTGATTTGTATAATTCGCTAGATACATCCACTTTTATACAAATTGTTCAGTTTTGTATAAATTCATTTATACATTGTAATTTGTATAATAAGATCTGTATTTCTATAATTATAAGTGTATAGGACGAAAATATATGTATTTATATTTGTATATACATTTTTCTCTCGCTTTATACAAACACAAACGCATTTTATACATTTGTATACCAAATGGGTAATTGTATACCGAAAATGGCCAATTGTATACCGAACCAGATGACAAAAAAATGGGATGTTTGTTGAGTCGCGAATTACAAATAAAATAAACTATGACTATAACATTTAATTTGAATTAATAGTTTGCTATTTCATACAATTTTCCCTTCGTAATAATTGTAGGGCTAATCTTGTAGGAGGAATAAAGGATAATTAATCTTAGGATTAATTTAGAATGAGTCTATCTCATTTTTTGTTTTTGATAAAACAACATGATAATTTATTGATGCAAAGATTAGTTATCCTATGATTATAGTGTTATTTTTATCTCATACTGAGGAATGTGAGGATGGGATAACAATTTTGCAATTGCTAATTCTTAAATAATTAATTTTGAATTAAATTGTACCCAATCAAACAAGCCTAGTATATTCATCCAGTCTAGTTTTATTACTTATCATAAAATTTATGGATAAAATGAATGTAGTACATTTAAATTTGTGACTTTACCAAAATCTTATTTGAGTAATTACCTTAAATACCCTGGTACTGTGGTACATATCTCAATCATTATGTTGAATAGTTTCTCATTACATATCATTGAAACCACTGAATTAATATGTGAAATAGGAAGTAGCTGCAATTATAAGCACACGTACAAGTGAGTAGTGACAGCTACTAGAGTAAAATAATCATATTAATGTGTAATTAAGAAGGAAACATATAAATATGAAGGTTGTATTTTGTGTAGTGAACTTTTTAGTGTTCACTTGAGGATCAAGAAAAGAATGACGAAACATTTTATTTTATTTGTGATATAAATTGTTGACCTATTAGTAAATGTATAGGAGAGAGAACAAACGTAGGTAAATAGAATACATATATCTATATTCAAATCTATATATATATAAAGGAGGATCATAGACAAGGTGATGTGGCACCTCTCTATGGCCTCCATTTGCATTTAGTTTTTTCTTTTTTTTTGGCTTTTTAAAAAAAAAATCAATTATTATATTATAAAAATAAATTACTTAAATTTATTACAAATAAATATTTTGTTAATGAAGGAACATTTATAACAAAAACTCTTCATATTCTTTTTTTTATTTATTTGTCTCACTTATAATAAAAGGAGAAACATAATTTATCTTTTTTTGACTTTTTTTTTAATTCAAATTAATATTGTGTTGTAAAAATATATTACTTAATTTATTACAAATAAATATTTTATTAATGTAGGAACATTTACAACAAAGACTCTCCACATTCTTTTTTTCTATTTGTTTATCTCACAACTAATCATGAAATCATAATAAAAAAATTTACATTTTAAGTATTTTTATCTTTATTTTTTAATTTATTCACAAGGAGTTATTACCCATGACTTGTCCCTCTTTAATTTTTACTTTTAATAATATCATAACTCTCATAATTTTTATGTCCATAACCTCCAAACTTAAATTTGTAAGTTTATGAGGTCTTATGGTATTCCTTTATTTTGCCTATAAATTCATACTCCCTCCGTTTCAAAAAGATTGGTCTGGTTTGACTTGGCACGAAGTTTAAGAAATTAAAGAAGACTTTTGAATCTTGTGGTCCTAAATTAAAGTTATGTCAAATGTACAAAATTGCCCTTAATCTTGTGGTCTTAAACATGCCACGTGGAAAACAAAAAGTAAAATGTTACAAAAAAAGGAAAGAGGTCATTTTTTTAAAACTGACTAAAAAGGAAAGGAGGTCATTCTTTGTGAAACGGAGGGAGTATTAGTTTCATGAAGATTCACATTCACAATTATCCTTTCTCTTTTCATTATATTGGTTTGGTTTGTAACCAAAAAAAAAGTACATGAAGGTAAGAAATATTTCATTGCAAATTTTTATTTTTTATTTCCTCTATTTTTGTCTATATAAATTCGTAGTTGGTTTGTGAATGAAACTAACATGTAACAAAAAAGTACATGAAGTTAATAAATATATCATTCTCAAGTCCTTATTTTTTCATTTTCTCTATTTTTTATATATAAATTTATATTTATTTTCATGAAGATTCACATACAAAGTTATAATTTCTCTTCTTCATCGTAGTTGTTTGTGAATTAATTAACATGTAACAAAAAAAAAATATGAATATAAGATATACTTCATTCTCAAGTCTTTCTTTTTATTTTTATGTACATAGACATGCTTTCTTAATATTTTATTATGTTTGTATTATCATTCATCAAGCAAGTATGATTAAAAAAATTATCTGTAATTCTTAACAATGTGTTGTCTGTATGCAATTTCTCTTTCTAATAGTTAGTTTTCCGGATATAATATAGTTTGATTATAATATTTGTTAGATTTCAAGAAATAATTATTATTTAGTATTGTTAGTACTATTGAAAAGATAATATACAAATATATTACATATAGTTTAAATTTCGTTCTTTCTTTTGACATAATTATTTTTAATTGGTATATGATTTTTTTTTATTCAGTTGGTTGCATATAATGAAGAGCTTGACATATGGATCAAAACATGATGGCGGATCCACTTGCAAAGGAAGATGGTAGAAGGAAAAAAAATGAAGCATAATTAGAGATTATATTTTCACTTTGAATTGTATTAGCAACTTAGTTACTTTTGCTAGAATTTTTTAAATTTTGATTTGTATAAATAATTTAGCTAAATGTATTATATTGTCAATGTTAATCATTTGATCCTTTATTATTCTACTTTTTCTTTGTTATGAAGCAAAATTAATATAATTATCTCATTTTAACAACAACAAAAATAATTATGATGATTAGGAGTTTCATTTTTATTATAATTATAAAAAAGTAATTGAAAAATAAAATATTATTTTCATGATGCCATTTTTTGCGTATCTAACAATATGTTTTTGTTACTGTTCTTTTTGCTTTGAAATGTATTTATAATTTTTATGAAGTCACCAATTATTATATTTTCTCTGTTCATTTTTTGTACACCCTTTATTTTTATTTATTTATTTTACAAATAAAATCAATGCATAATTAGTAATACATTTAATGTCTAATAAAATTATACATTTGAATTATTTATAACTCATGTCTCTTCATCTTACTTGTAACTTTTAATATTAAATATTATTCATAACTTTTGTATGTTTCATTTTTCATAAATTTTATAAATATTTAATTAATGTTTAAAAAATTATAATAAGTAAATATAATAATAAGGACATAATAAAAAAAATCAATTTTGTTTTGACGAAATCAGAGTTTGAATAGAAAATTAGTACTCCTACAAAAGTAGAGAAAATTAAAATATATAAAATATTTTCAACGTAATACAATATATTGTTATTTCAACATATTATCTCTTATTCCATTTACTTCACCACGGTGAATATTTTGTTCTACTATATACATATACAAAAAGAATTATATTTTATATGTTTAAAAAAATGAAAAAATCTATGATATCGCAGATGAAGAGAAATATTAATATTATATATATATATTCGATACTAACCTAAATATTACATATTTCATATTATTATCTTATAAATATTTCATATTGCCCCGCGAAGCGCGGATAATTTCACTAGTTTCATATATATTATTAAAAGTGGAAAGCTCCAAAATATAAAGTTGATTTACTATTTTATCCTTATACTAAATTAAAATATTATAGAATGTTTACTTATTAAATATTAAATAGTAATCATTTATGATAGAGTAAATTCCTCCTGTTTTTGAATAAATATTAACAAGTTTTTCTTTTTTTTGCGAGTGTGAGGTGATTTTATTTTAATCACTTTCCATGTAGATATCATAATCAAAATTACAGAACTTAGAGGGGGACATGGCAACCTTACCTCTGATCACAAAACATAGAGCTAAGAATGGAGTAAACTCCTCTAATATTTTGTCTCGGACTAGAAGATCTTGCACTACGAAGTACTTAAAATATATAAACAAGTAGCTCTAGCCTAAACATGCAAGCTTTTGAAAGTTGCCAGAGAAGCAGGGAGGTTCGTACGTAGCACCACGATGACTACTAACAAGTTGAACATTTTAATGTTAGCCTATACTTAATTGGAAGAACTTTTAATCTTCTTATACTTAACTGCCAACCTTGCTCTGAATATACGTTTTCATCTCCTTTGTGAAATTTTATCTTATTTTATTTATTAACTAGGGAATTGGGGTCGATGTAACGACTCATTTGGTCATTTTGAGTACTAAAGCTTTTTATTGCATAAAAGACTCTTTCAATAGATTCTAAATGAGTATTTTGGACTATTCGTAACTATATTATTAAATTTGTGGGGTAGTTTTAATAATTAATTTAGTTGGTGGTTAAAGAATTAACACTAAAATTAGTAGTGAGCAAATTTTACCTCTTTTATAATTAGTCATATAATAATTAGGGTTAATAACTAATAGCATTCGAATTGTATATTATTGGTTAATTATCATTAGTGGGTTTGTATGATGAATTGTGAAAAAAAATTAAAGAATTGAAAGGTGCAAAGTTGAGGAACGTAATGATTGGTCAAATTGGGGGTAAGATACAACAAATAATGTTTGAAATGTTAGGTTGCTGTAATAATTAAGGAAGGTAATATATATATATATATATATATATATATATATATATATATATATGGGTGTAATTGGATAATGAATTAGAAGGACGATATGACAACTTCTGTATATGAAAATGGTGGGGATAAATTGTTGTGGGTTTGTCTGGGTAATGAAAGTAACATAATTGAGGAATAATTATGGCATAGTATTGGTCAAGAATTGAAAGTTAATGATTATAATATGTGGTGTAGGAAATTGTTATTTGAGAAGAAAGGATACTACAGTGATTAGATAATATTGGTTGGTTGTTTTTGTTAGTGTTGATGTATTTAATATTGTATGGAAAACGTGGTTACTCATTCATGTGAGTTCTTGGCATTATTGTACGACTTCTTAATGACCAATTAATGATTGACAATTGAGTTAGTTATTACCATCATATAGTCATAGATTGAAGTTGGCAACATACTCCAGTAAAGTGTAGTTTATACAATTGAATAGCTCAGGTTATTACTTATGGCATAGGTGTTAAGAGTTAGCATGGTTCTCACCACTGGTTCATCAGCAGTTAGCTTTTATTTTTAATTAATATTATTTTATTATCATAATAAGGTAAGTTGTAATATATTGAGAGAGGTAATTAAATATTAGGTATATTATATTATTCGAATATCGTTAAAGTTTTGTCAATTGGAGGAATTAAGACTTACCCTTAGGTTTGAACTTTAGGAAATTGATTATAGAATTAGGTGAGTTTTTGGGTCTAGGCTTAGACATAGAATAATATAAGTGTTTATAGACTCGTCAACTTACAAATTATGCATATATACTTGATAGATTGGAAAGGTTCGGAGGCATTGAGGAAAGGAAAAGTATTGGAGAAGTAGCTTGCTTGACTTCGGTTCTTCGGTGGAGGTAGGTTATTGTTTATTCTATTTGATAGATAGACTCTTAATAGTGATTGATAAGCATTGAATGATATGGTGAAGTTTTCTATGTACTTGATTGTGTGATTGTGTAGCTTGGTTGTGTGATTTGTGATTGGTCTGAAATCCTGAGACCGTGGAATTTATAATCTTGAACCCTCTCTATTGAAGTGATGCCTCGAATAAAGAAGGCTTGATGAAATATTGTTAATGAATTGAAAAGTGGTGATAATAAATGATAAATTAATGATATTATTGGATCGGAGTGTCACGTTCCGACACGATATTATTGGATCGGAGTGTCATGTTCCGACACGGTATAATTGGATCGGAGTGTCACGTTTCGACACGGTATTATTGGATCAGAGTGTCACGTTTCGACACAGTATAATTGGATCGGAGTGTCACGTTCCGACACGGTATTATTGGATCGGAGTGTCACGTTCTGACACGATATAATTGGATCGGAGTGTCATGTTTCGACACGATATAATTGGATCGGAGTGTCACATTTTGACACGGTAACATTAAAGGAAAAATATATTGAATTAACTTAATGTACTCAATCTCAAAGAACTCAATTTCCAAATTAGTTTGGTTTGGAGGCATGAGTCCTCATGTGTGATCTTGATATTGTTGACTGATTACGTACTTACTTTAGTGTTGTTGACACTGGTTCATGTGCTTGTTGCTTGCCACCTGCTAAGTGTCATAGTTGATTTTATACTATTATTCATTACATATTAGTTTCTATTTTGGGTTGGCCGATGATATCTACTCAGTACATGTTGTCTGTACTGATCCCTACTTGTGGTTTTCTTTGTTTTCTTTTGTGGAGTGCAACGAGTATATCAGTGACTTCGACTCGCCCTCAGCTCTAACCAGTCTCCAGCACATCAGGTTCCAGGGTGAGCTATTCATTCCAGCTCGTGTTGGATTCTCTTGGTCATGGCATGATGTCCTTAGTTTTCAGACATAAACTATTTTATTCATTTATTTTGGTGTCTTTAATACTCTTAGACTTAGTATTTGAAGATTAGATGTCCTTGATGTGATGACTTTCAGATTTTAGGGATAATAAGTGTTAGACTTTAGAGGTTTATTTGATTGGTTACTTTAATAAGTTTTGAGCTTCCGCATTATTGTTGTTGTTATTCATAGTTGAATTATTGATATCACTACAAAAAAATGCTCAATTTATGGGGGTTATTTTGTCAATTTATGGCGGTTTAATGATCTCACAAATTAAATTGTGGCGGTTTTTAAAATTGCCACAATTACCCTTGCCACGAGCATATTTGCGGCGGTTTTAGTAAACCTCCACGACGTCCCCCCCAAAATAACTTTTAAATTTGTGGAGGTTTTTCAGTATCCGTTTGTGACAGTTAAGAACCTTCACAATATGATCTCAATATTTTTTTTAAAAAAAATTGTGGATTTAAAACTATCATGCATGAGATGATTATGATCATTATTATTATTATTATTATTATTATTATTATTATTATTATTATTATTATTATTATTATTATTTTAATAATAAATATGAAATTTGATTTACATCAAGTCTTCTAAATAATAAGTAATTTTAAATTTGATTTACATCAATTCTTCAAAATAATAAGTAATTTTATTAAATAACACATTTAAAGCAAATTAAATTTCACTAAACAAAATTATATTAATAAGCTTCATAAATTCAAATTCATGTCAAATAAAAGTAATACAAACTTGTGAATAATAATTCCAACATTACAATTTTAAATCTTTTAATATCTACATCAAATAAACATAAAAAAATTCTATAACATTTGTTTGGTGATTTAAGTTGTTGTCGTCCAATCTTTTTATCCAAAGTGACATAAGCTCTCCGCATCAGGCTGAAACAATGAAAATAATATATATAATTAGATAAACATATATTGATACACATATATCTTCGCACATCTTGATAAAAAAAAATTAAAATTCAATTCATTTTGAAAGCAAATCATATAAAGCTTTGATTTTACAAATAATTGTAAGATAATGGATGAAACAAATTTACTTTGATGTTCTCTCATACACACTAATAAAGTGAATAATAACAACTTTATGATTATTTCTACATAAGTTTAAACTAGGTTTATATTTTCCAAAATCATATAATGATGCTCATTCTATTTTACATGTTGGTTCAAATATTTCTCACTTCTCTTAATCTATAAGTTAGACTTTCCTCTTTAACCTTAGTTTTTTCTTTCATTTACCAAAAAGTAGTTATAACTTCGACAATCTATCGTATTGAATAAGAAAATACATAATTTTGAAGTTATATTGATATCAATCACAATCTAATATGAAAAACTGTCCTTTAATTTGTATTGTCAGATCCAATCAAGAATAAAATGATTACATGATTCATAGCTAAACAAAAATAAAATTAAGATTTACCATATATCAATCAAAAATTGGGTGCGGATGACTTTACGATGTAGTGAAAATTCAAACAAATCCTGAAATATGTAAAACCATTGATTCATTAAGTTTAACAACTTGCAAAACATAAAATGATCAAATAATAATATGAATTTTAAATTCTAGTATGAATCATCAAACTTATGTTACAAAAAATTACCTTTGTATTCAAATAATTAATTATTTTTCATCTATTCCACTTTGCAAAACCTACAATGAAAAAAATAATTAGCAAAACCACATATACAAGCGATGAACCAAAAAAAGATGTAAAGAAGAGTGAAAGGCAAAAGGAGAGAGGAGAGGGGAAGGTGTGTGTTTTACCTGGTAATGTGTTAAGGGGGAAAATAAATGAGTTAAAGAGAAAAAAAAAAGGATTTGTGTGTGGTTTACGTGGGATTTGGGAATGGGTGGTTATTTGATTAGGTTTGAAAGGTTTTAAGGGGGAATTATGGTCTTTAACCTTTTTTAAAATTTTGGAGGGAGATGTATTAAAATTTTGGTTGAATTGGGTCTAAATGAAAGATAAAAGAATTTTGTGCATAAAACAAGCTTTTATTTTTAATTTTTATTGAAAAGTAAGAACTATTAATTAAAATGTTTCACCTTCAACTAGTATTATAAATAGCTTAAATAAAGTTAAAATACAAATAGAAATAAATATAAATAAATATTACTATAGATTTAGCATCCTAATTTTGTTTATATATATATATATATATATTATTTTCCTTAATTTTAAAAGTTATAAAATTTAAATTTTTGTGTTATGAGACAACCAAAATCACTAAATATTACAAATTAAAGTATTATGATATAAGATAAAAATGTTTAAGTGAAATCGCATATGCCAAGTACTAAAATTATTCGAAGAATATCTTAATATATAAAAGAAATAGAGGATAAAAATATCACAATCAAGTTAAAATGAAGAAGGAGAAGGATGTGTCGTGTGTGTATATATATATATATAATGAAATTAACTTCCAACATTAAATGTTATATATTATATAATTTGAAAAAAATAATAAAATAATATTATATATAAAAAATAATAATTTCTAAAAGTAACGACTTTGATAAATTTTTGGGGATCGATAATCGCGATAAACAATATTAAATTGTGGCAATTTTTTAACCAATTTAATAAAACTACCACAAAAATATTTATATTGTGGGAGTTAGAATAAAATGTCACAAAATGAATTATTAGAGGGATTTCTAAAAACTCCCACAAGTTAACCGCCAAAAATTGAGCTTTTTTTGGTAGTGTATATGTTGGGGTTTGAATTCCTTGGTTCGCCCACTTAGGAGGTTAAGTGTGGGTGCCATTCACGACTCATTTTGGATCGTGACAGCCGCGCTTCGTACAGTTAAGAAATATATATGTAAATTTATTTTAAAAAATAATTATGATACAAGAAATAAAAAAATCAATTATAGAAATAAGAAAAATGAGAAAATCACAATACAAATATTTTTGTAGAATTAGAGCTTGAGTGAATTACATTTTTATCATCAAATATTTTTCAAAATTAAAAGACTAATTTATTAAGAAAAAAAATTCATATATTATGATGTTAGTACATAAAATTCAGATAAACATATTTAAGGACTTGATTTTTCATCATTTATTTTTTCGAATTAAATGAAGATTCATCTGATAGTAAGTTTATCATTTGACAAAAAAAAAAATAGGTGGAAAAAGAGATAAATATTTCTATTTCATTTCTTCTTTGTTATTTGATCCTTTCTTTGTCCTTGGTTTTTCTCTTATTCATCATCGTCTAAATAATTATTTTTCTCTATTTTTTATTATCATCTAAATAAACCTCTATTGCTAATTTTTCGTATATATCTTATATTATTCTGGTAATTCTTTAGAAGTAGAAGAAATAAACAAATTTGAATGATTCTTCACCATAACAAATACATAAGAATTGCGTATTTCAATACTTAAAATGCATTTCTTTCGAGCCATGAGTAACAAAAGTAAGTAAAAAGAGAAAAATAACAACACAATTTTGTCAAGTCCTTAATCACAAAAACAAAGATGATAAAAATCAAATAATCAATGCAATTATTTTTGAGCTTTTATCAAGCACCCCTTCTATCCATATCCAAGAGCCTTTTCATGGAGTCAAACTAAAGTATAAATTTGATACTACAACAGTAATATAGAATATCAATATTTTAAATATGAAATAAAAATAATAATCTTGAATAGGAATCTAATGAAACAAAAAATATGAATTTATATAGACAAAATTGAAGAAAGTAATATCATAAGGTATCTTAAATTTTGAAATTAAATAGTTGAGGGTTATGAATATGAAAATTTAAAGAGAAGAGTTAATAATAATAATTAAGTAAAAGTTCAATTAAATATAAGTTATGGAGATAAGATTTTTAAAATAAAATCCAAAAAGGAAAAAATAAAATAATGAAGACAAAAAAAAACTCATGTACTATTTATCATTTGTTGGGTGTTTAAGTTTTATTGGGAATGCAAGCAATAAACTTCTTCTCTTTTGTGTTTAACAAAATTAAAAGAGGAAAAAAATACAATAAAAAAAGACAAATATCTTGAAATATTAAAGTGGTAAATATTGAGACTTTTCATTTTTTGTAACAAAGATAATAATGAGTGTAAATAATATTTCAATATTTAAGTATAACAATAAATAGAGGAGTAGTAATTGATATATAGATTTTTTGTACAATAATAAGTAGAAAAATATGGAAAATTGTCAAAAAAATTGAGGAAAAAAGATAAATAGAATCTTTGGCCAAAGAGATGTGCAACTTCACTTCTCTAACATCTAGCTTATATTATATATAGATTTTTAAGTACAACAATATGTAATAGCTATGAGAAATGTACCATAGATAATATACCTTTCAAGCATGGCAAAATTTTAGAATATTGAAATCAAAACAATACATTAATGAATCTTTAAAATGTTGGAAACATTCAAACTTTATACCAATATGATTATCTCTCTTGATCATGAATCTTTCAACATAATTAAACTTTCTTCTTCATTTTGATGATCTTGTACTAAATTAATATGAACATCTCTTTTATCAGAGTGAAAAACATATCATGTCACTATCTTTTCTATGATTTCTTATGGAAATGATGAAGAATATATATATTTTTTTTTAAAATGAGAAAAAAATTACACTATTAGAAAGAAAGAATGAGAAAAAAACTGCACTAATAGAAAGAAAGAAAGAAAGAATGAGCAAAAAACTACACTAATAGAAAGAAAGAATGAGAAAATGAAAAATGAATATTCAACATCTCCATGGATGATTGTAATTTATAGACTTGATAATCCATAAGAATAAGTTGAAGAGACATGTTATTTAAGTAGAGAATATGAACAGATGACGATTTTTTGTAACTCATTAGATATAATTAGAATAGTAAATATGATTGATTTTTTTTTTTTATTTAATAAATAAAATATTTAATGAAAAGAATTAAGGAAAAAATCTCAAAAAAAAGGAGAAAATAGATAAATATGAATGGAGGTCATAGAGGGGTGCTACATCATCTTGTCTATGTTTCTCATTTATATTATAGATAGATTGTAGTCTTTTCACTTTTCAGTTTCATCTGTCAAAGTATACTAGCAATGTATAGAGAAAGAGAGCAAAATTTGAGGGCTTTTACTCTCTCGGATAAGTCGTATTTGTGCCTACGTAATACAGATAATTTAGTGGCACATGAGATCTTCATTTGGGCCAGGAATCAGGATCTACTGATAAACTATTTTGTTCCCTACATTTTAACTCAAAAGTTTCACTGTCATTTTTAAAATTCTTCAAATTGTTGAAATCCTTCTTAAATAATTTATCTTATAATATAATAATATTATTCTAAAAATTTGAAAATCCAAACTAAATTATTAAAAAGTGAAAATGAACTTATAAAGTTGAGTGACAATAATACTCTACAAAAATAAATAAATAAACAATTCATTTATATTTTTAAAAAATAAATTAAACTATGCTTTAATAGTATTAATGTAAAAAATATAAAAAGACCGCTCCAAATAAATATTGATCAATCCAATATATATATATATATATATATATATAAATGTAAGAAGAAAATTGTTTCATTTTCATTCAACAAATTGTGTTCCTAAGCAAATGGACATTACTCTTTAAGTTCAAAACAATTCAAACATTAAAGCAAATGAAGAGATAAAATAGTGTTAATCTGAATAGCCAACAATCGTTGCATATCTCAAATGTCCCGACTTATTGAGGAATTTCTCTGTTGATAAATTGTGTTCATGTTTGTTTTTTCCCTGTCTATTTTAGCTATCCTAAATAGTAAGAGTAATTTTGATTTTAGCAATTGTCATTTATACTGATCAAATTAAACAAATTTCGAATCATCCAAATTTGTAGTTTTCTTTCCTTCATTGCATTTATTTACGGATAAGTCATATATATAATGGTATTGACATATTCATACTATTAGAGGCTATATTATCTTAGTTAGTTTCTTAAGATATTTCTTCTTTTATGGTATATGCACCGTCATATTGTTTTAAATTGTACTTATAGGATAAAATATAAATAATAAACTTAATATTTTTAGAATTTCCTATTTTGTAACTCAACTTTATAAATATGTAGAAGTTTTATAATAATGATAAGAGATACACGTACAACACATGCTCTCGGAAACTAGTATATATATAAATGTTGCCCTGTTAGGACAAACAAGAAATTAGAAATAGAGTGAATTTATTTAAAGGTGATTGGTGCATTGCAAACATGTATGGTTCAGGATAAGAGGAAGGAAGTAGCGACAAGGGAAGAAACGATAGCAATGGTGGAGAGATGGGTGTTAATTGTGGCACCACTGGATTGTGACTCTGGAGAAATGTTACCAAAAACACCTTCAGGAACTGGTCCACCAACAGGTGCAGCGCCTCCTACGCTTCCGTCAAGGATTCCAATCACATTATTATCAACTGGGCTTTCTGCAACATTTGGAGAAGCCGCGGGTGCAATCGATGCCACTGACGCCATCCTCATTGACATAACAAAAAATATTACAGCAACACCTAACATTTCACGTCCGGCCATTTTTTTTGTCTTTTTTTTTTTTTTCTACTTGGATTTGATCTGAAAAATGTTGCAATGCTCAATGAATTAGAAAAACACCCAGAGTTTAAAAGAATGTGAAAAATAGCATGAATGATTACCCGAAGTATAAGGATGGCCAACAACTCAACAAATTAGAGGGCCACAAAAATATTTATTTAGTTTGTTAGTTTCATCGTAAATAAGTGGTGATTGATTAACTAATTATAAGTCCCATCACCGCATTAACTGGGAAATTAATTAATCAGATTGAATGTAGTTGCACGTTAAAAGAATATTATTGTATTCAAATAACTTTGCTCTTATATTTTATGATAGTAGCAATTTTATGTTAATTACTACTTTGTGGGAATATACTGATATTATTGTAAGAAATTTAATATTAACGGAGGGTTAGCATCCTGATACATATTGAAAAATCATACGTTAGCGATCCATGTACTTGAAAAAGAATTCAATATCTAAAAGAAGGTGCAGAAATGTGCAGAAATTGGAAAGAAATACAATTAAATGAGATGAAGTGAAAACTAATTATGAAACGAAATGAAGAAAGTAATTTTTAAATTCAAATACAAATTATGTATTCACGATAGAGCTAATTATTCTTTAATTAACTCCTAACGACAAATATTAGCCATTAAGAAACTAATCACCTTTGATAGAGAATACTCTAAGAGAGAGATCATTGATTCTGACCCCTGAGAGTAAAAAAAATTAATAAATCGAGACCTATAACATTTCTTGAATACATAGAAGTAATAAAAATTGAAGGAATTATACTCACCACCTTAAAGGAAATAATTGAAAGCTGGAGAATAAATTCGAGTGTTGCCAATGCAAAAGTTGAAGGAAAAGTCCTCTAGTTGTTATTGATAATAATTTGAATTGTGTATAAATAATTAAGGATTCTACCGTATTTTAGACTATAATTTCATAAAATAATTAATAAACTACGAAATAAAAATTCTAATTTACTCCGGATAAAAAAATCCAGATTCTACGAAAACTGTTTATAACACCCTAAGGAAAAGAAATAAGAAAACCTTTTCTTAATTAACTAGGATAAAATATTGAACGTAGGACTAATATTCCATACCGCTAGGAAAACCAGGTGATTGACTATGACACGCATGTAACACCTAATGGCTAATGCCGAAAACTAGGCCTAAGCCGATCCTGATGAACCATTTGCTAATGTTATATAGAAGTCACACACATTTACTAAAACAAACAAGTAACTCTAATCTTAAAAATTAGCCCTCAACTAGCGAGGTCCGTATCAACAACTTTACAACGAAAACATTTACCCTCAACAGTTCACATAAAGAAATAATAAGCTAGAACACATGTTCTCCTTGGATCGTCGAGGTCACCATAGTATTTAGGAAAGCATACAATCTAAATAGGACGTCAAACTCGTCATGATTTCTATATAGAAGGTGAAAAAAAGTACATTACAACATGTCTAACACTTACAAAACCTCATAAAACCAACAAAACAAGGCCAATAACATGCCCATACACCCAACACACTGATCTACTAAACTCTATTAATATAATACTTGGAAACGATAATGCCTCGACCTATAGAAATATATAAACAACAAATTTGGGAAAACTCTCGAGCAATAGCAACCTTTAGTAGTGTAATGACCCTCTATGTCATTTTTATTTTAATTCCTTACTTTTATCATTTAGAACATTCTTATAGTGACTCCATGTTATTTATTACTTGTGGGGATTGATAGCTTAATCACTTGGTTTTTCATTCGTCTTTTATGCAAATTTCTAGGTTTTGGAGCTTTTGAAGCAGGAACGATTGATTTTAATTGAAAGTTTAAGAATTGTAATGACCCGGAAGGTCATTTTTGGAAATTTTGAATATTCATTTAACTAGAGTGAACTAATTGATGGTTAATTATTAAATAACTAATTTTAGTTAATGCTTAATGGGTTAAGTTTATAATTAGTTTAATACAACTTGACCCATATAGGAAGGGTTGAGAATTATTGGGTCATAATTTAGGGGGAAAAAAAAAAGAGAAAGAGAAGAAAAGGGTGAAGGGCAGTGTCGGCTCTTGCTTGATAAATTTAAGGCTGGGGGCCTCAAATTTTCATCAAGAAAAAATTATGTGTTAATTTTTTAATTAAAAAATAATTATTTTTACATAAAATGTATAATTTTAAACAAATATATATTATTTTATTATTTTTAACGCCAATCAAATAGAAGAAATTGAGAAAACATTATTTTGTATGTTTACATTCTCTTCGCTAACACTCGTATTATTTATCTTTTTAAAATTCTTTTGCACTTTCTTTTTAATTTTTTTTTGATAAGTTAGAGTAATACACTGTCAAAAATATAAATAAATAGTCGAAAAATTCAACAAAGTGACTTACAATTTTTCTTTTGTTTGTTTCTTCTTAAATATTCAAAGTATTACATAAACATATTAAAGTAGGGTTATAACTTATACCAAGTTATCAATTTCTTGTATCAGATTTTATGGTTCTAATTCTTATCTTTATGTAAAGCTTGTCAACTTATTACTTATAGTATTATGTTAACAATTTATATAATGATTGCCTCAGCAAAAGAATATTTTTCAATGTTAAATTGATAAAATATTACTTAAAATTAATAATTAAAAATGACATTCGAAAAAATACATTTTAAGAAAAGATATCAAGTAATAATTTGCACTTAAAAAGTTTTAAAAAATAAAATACTATATTTGATATTTATATAGATTTTAGGCCTCAATTAAAATTTAGTTTTAGGCCTCAAATTATGTTGAGCCGCCCCTGGTGAAGGGTTCTGGCATCACGGCTTAGGAACCGCTTTAGGTAAATCTCAACAAAAGCTTTCAATTTCTGCCTGCATTAATTGCTCTGCTAGGCTTTTCTTAATTGCTACACACACACACACACATATATATATATATAGTATGTAATTGGATATGTGTATAATGATAAGTAATGATTGCCAATTTGGTTCTTAAAAGTTAACTAACAAATCACGTGATTGGTTGTAAATTGGGATGATTTTAGAATTAGTTTGTTAGTGGGTAATCAGTGAATAATTGTGACTAGTTGGGTGATTTGATTATAGATAATTTGATGTGTATTGCTGAACATTGAAACAGACAAAATATAAAATAATTGTCATAAATGGAAGGATAAGGTGAATGGAAATTGATAGTTGTTCAACGTGGATCCTGAGAAAATTTTGTGACTAGCTTTAAAGGAAAATTCGATAGGTTATGATTGCTACACTATGTGTGGTTAGCAATTAGGAATTAGAATTGGAGATACAGTGGGGACGTATGTATTCTTGGGTTTGGAGGTGGTGTTCTTTTCGTGAATGACTGGTGATTTGGTTTAATTTCTTATTATTATCACATTATGAGTTAAGTTTTGGCATATTGAGATAGGGAATTAAATATTAGATCTATCGTATCATATACATACCATTCGAATTATGATATTGGAAAATAATTGGAACTTAACCCTAAGCTTTGAAACTTAGGAACTTGATTATAGATCTGGGTGATCTTTTGGGTCTAGGCTAAACCTCTATTAATATGGGCGTTGTTAGTTTCGAAATCTTATTGTGAATATGTACTTGAATAGCTTGCATTGATTTGGAAGCTCAACGAAAAAGGAAAGCTCAAGTCTCGGAGTGATTGTTCGGTTATTTAAGGCAAGTGGATTTCTAAACCCTTGTTAAATGTATGGAATTCGTGTATTTCCTTGTGATATGTGTTTGGGGGTAATGAGACTTGGTGATGGGTTGACTTGTACATATTGATTATTTTCTAATGATGAAAAAGGGGTAATAAAGGCAATGTGTTTAATTATTGATGTGTGATGTTTGAGACTAGGTTGAAAGGCTTATTGAATCATTGTTGATGTTGTATCACGGTTGTATTGTTGTGAATTGTGTATTGTTATGAAAATGGTCATCTCCTCATTATTTGTGTAAACATGTCATTTGCATTGGTTCTGAGACATGGTTGTGATAAGAGGATGTACCATTTCGAGGGACGTATCGTGCGCCGCGATGGATACTATATTTCAAGAGATGTATCGCGCGCTGCGAGGGATACTATATATCGAGGGACGTATCGCGCGCCGTTATGGATGCATGGATAAATATGTCCCCCATGGGTCCCGGACTGAGAGACAGCGGGTGTGTATCACTAGGTCAGACATGCATCACTATACTTGACATTGCATTCCATTGCATTGCACATATTTATCATTAGTGAACTTGATATTGTGTTTTGCTAATCTTGTGAATGCCTTTCTGTGGAACTTTGATTGGTGAATATTGAGCTTATTGTTGAGAATATGTAATTGCTAGAGTGTTGCTGTTGAGATATGTGCTATGTGAATTGTGAACTATTAGGTTGGGCTGGTTTTAAGCAGGTTGTAGTCGTGGAGATTGTAATTGATGAATATTGAGCTTGTTGTTGAGAATATGTGATTGCTAGAATGTTGCTGTTGAGATATGTGATATGTGAATTGTGAACTGTTAGGTTGGACTGATTTTATGCATGTTATAGTTGTGGAGGTTCGGTTGGGGTGTAAGGAGTACCCGTATTCTATCCCCTTAGCTTGTGTTTAGAGGTTTACTTGCTGAGTACCGCGTGGTTTGGTACTCACCCCTTGCTACTACATTTTTTTTGTAGGTTACTAGCCCGGACCTTTGTGATATATTCTCTTCTTTTCAGAGGCTTCTTGGAGATTTGTGAGGTAGCTGTTTGTCAACTCAGCAGACCTTGTTACTCCTATTTATGATCTTGTTCTACTCTAGAAACAATGTCATATGAGACTTGTATTTTTCTTTTGATTCAATTGTAATACTTTAGAGGCTTGTACACGTGACAATCAGATTTTGGGGGTGTTTTTGAGTTTATTATAAAAATTTCCGCATTTTATTGTAATGATTGAGTTTTAGGCTGACTTGTCTTGGTGGGTTAAGACGAGTGCCATCATGTCAATTTTTGAGTCGTGACAAGAATGCAATCTTAGAATTTAATTCTGATTGTTTCATCAACTCCATAAGGGTAGTTTTAGGCTAGTTACATGGTTGGCTCACATCCCGATGCTTTTGGTGCGCCTTTGCGCTATTAGGTGTTTCGACTTTTTAGGTTTGGTGCCTAAGCTTGATCTCAGTCAACTCTGAGTCAATATGCATGAATGAGAATTCTCTCAGCGTTGTTACCTTCACAATGTCGAGTTTGGTCAATAACAATCCTTCATGCGGATCCTGAGGCTCCTGGGCTAATTTTGATACTCCTCGTAGATTTTAATTTTTACAAAATTTGGGTGTGAGACCCACTTTTTATTGAAACGAGCTCATATGGATGTTTTGACATCTCTATTGAGTCCAGAATTTTGAATTTGGTAGGGTAGCATATCTCGTTTGCATGCATAAGGTTTGAGACAAATCCCAAGCATTTGAACAGAGTCAATGGGACTTATATAATTTTTTTGGTGCATCTTGCTGGTGCCCGTTCTTTTGTGGACCTTGTGTTTCCTTAGCGACCTTTGCTTATGTGGTCAAGGATCTACTTTAGCAGGCTACACCGTCCAGGATAAAAACCACTTTAGTGACCTTGCTAGCTTATGAGGGCATCGCTTTAGAGGCCAATGCCTTTAGTAAACTTGGCCACCTCAAGCCCTATCACTTAAGCAAACCTTGCATTACTTACACGACCAGGGGCTCGCTTTAGCAAGCCACACTGCTTTTACCCAACAACTTTAGCGACATTATTTGCCACTTTTACTACACTTGCATTAGTTTTGAAGACCATTTGCAACAACAGTTCATAAACATAAAAACATGATTACTCTCTCAGCTTAGCTCCAAATTGAGTGATCAAAGTGTGGTGTGATCAGAAAGTTTGGGGCCACATAATTGTGTGATCGGGGAGTGTTGGAGAAGCGTCATTCCAGTTAAATTTCATGAATAGTGAACTGCATTATCTCCTTTTTTGTTCTTTAATGTGTGAAGTATTGGTTGGTGGTTTCCGCTTTTTCTAAATACAAATTGTGTTCCATTTTTTAACACAAGTGTGGGGAACATATTTGGAACTTTTGATGGATTCGTTTCAAAAATTCCAGCATAGGTCCTACATTTCCCATTTTTACTCTAAGATTGGTCCATCTCCTTTTATGTGAACTAGTTTCACGGCACGTGCGTTGCATGTGTGTATCATATCATGTACTATACGATGTTGTAAAATGAAATTAATATTACTAAATTGAAGCTTTTTAGTAAATGATTATAATTGAAAGAACATATATAGAAAGATGATTTTAAATAATTATTACAGATTGTCATAGAGTTACTTGTCTTTTGAGACCAGATATCATTGATACATTTTAAAATATATTCAAAGTTTAATTATGGGAAGAAAGTGACATTTCTTTAACAGTATTATGTTTTACTTCAATCAATTTTGTAAACAAATTTAACCAACATAATATAAATAAAATATATATCAATATAAAAAAGCTCACCAATAGTCTTTATTTCCTTTTAAGTTTATGACTATAAATTGTGGATACCATTTAAGTACAATTTGTCACTTAAATATTCATGCTTGAAATTTAGTATGTGCATAACCATTACCATAAATATTTCAATATTTTATCTTTATATGTAACTAGTTTCTAAGTACGTGTGTTGCACGTGTGACCCATGCAAGTTTTTATAGATCCATTACAACGATTAAGTATATATGAAAAAATATTATTAGTAATAAAATAACAATTACAAATACATTTTTAAAAGGGTGACAAAAACAACATTTATAAATTTTGAACTTTGGTTAGTAGTTAGCAAATTTTCAATTATGTCACAAATGGCTAACAGAGCCCCAAAAATATCAATACTTACTAAAATAAAAAATTCAAGTACAATTTGTCACTTAAATATTCATGCTTGAAATTTAGTATGTGCATAACCATTACCATAAATATTTCAATATTTTATCTTTATATGTAACTAGTTTCTAAGTACGTGTGTTGCACGTGTGACCCATGCAAGTTTTTATAGATCCATTACAACGATTAAGTATATATGAAAAAATATTATTAGTAATAAAATAACAATTACAAATACATTTTTAAAAGGGTGACAAAAACAACATTTATAAATTTTGAACTTTGGTTAGTAGTTAGCAAATTTTCAATTATGTCACAAATGGCTAACAGAGCCCCAAAAATATCAATACTTACTAAAATAAAAAATTCAAGAAAATTTTATTAAAGAAGTCTAATATATAGAAAAAACACAGAAAATGAATAGAGAAGGAAAAATATACAACATACATATCCTTTCTTAAACTTTAGTCATAACAATATAGAGGAAAACGAAATACAAAATTAATACATAATTTTTTGAAATTTTTGTCGACGCCTTCCATAACCAATCAAAATTGTATAGTCTTCTTCATTGAGTCAAACTAAAGAATGAATCAAAAATTACAAAATAATATAAGTGCTTCACTACTTTGATGATATAATGACAAAGGATAATCTTGGCGGGGGTCTCATAAAACAAAAAATATATGAATTTATATAGATAAAAGCACAGAAATATCAAAAGATATCTTAAAGTTTCAAATTAAACATTTGGAGGTTATGATTATAAAAAGCATACAATTTATGAATATTAAGATATCAATTGAATAGGTAATTAGATAAAAAAAATACTATTAAATCTAGAGGAACTACTCAAACCTAATTCTCACCTTAATCAAATGTGTAGGCATGTTTCCTCAAGTTCGATGATTAAAGTTCAAAAAATTAAATAAGATTATTAAATTCCTATTCAAGAAAATGAAAAAGTTTTTATCCTTGTTAAGAAAAGAATGTTTATCCTTATTCAAAAATAAAAATAAAAATAATATTTTTTTACTTCACATTTCAATTAATTTTAGAATGAAAAAAACGATAAATATTTTTTTAGAACATAGAAAAGTGTCATATCACTTTTTTAAGAAGAGAAAATTCAAGAATGACCAAACTGAAAAGCAAAGTAAAATTACAACTAAATTTGGACTTTAAATTACCCCTTTTTTCCTGCTTGCCAATGGTTCTCGACTTCTCGGTACTGGATTGTTTTATGAAGGAGAGATAACTCTAACCTTTCACCTAGGATATCAATTAACAATTGAAAGCAAAGTGAATTAGGAAATCAATTAACAATCATAAAAATTCTTGATGAATGATAAAAAATTCTTTATATTGATTTTGTTTTTGTAAAGGAATTAATGCATATTCATTTCTTCTGGCCGTCACTTGATAGAATTTTCAAAATCATGCCAAAGTATGCACGTCTTGGTTCATAAGTTGTGATGACTTCAACCTTTCATCCAATATTCATGCTATTTGAACAAATCAATCTTTAAAACTTCACAGTCATGTTGCAGAACTCGTGTTCCTCTTCACAATCTTAATTTTACCTTCAAATTGGCAAAAAGAGAGGTAAATTGAAAACTTGTAACACAAGAGATGATACCTTGCACACAATATCTATGTCGACAAAATACCAATTGAAAATTATAGTGTGTATACCCTGAAAAGGAGAGAAAATAAGAGCACATCACACATGAGTTATTTAACAAAGAGTACGTACTATATTTATTGAAAGAAAGTAGTCATGGATCATGAGTAAATTCCAACTTTTCAGTATAAGTATTCACATATACATCACGTGTAAATGATGAATTGAAGACTTGTTGTAAGGGATGAGAATTGGAGAAAGAACAGGAAGAAAGGAGGTGTATTTTACTACACAAAGGACTCGGCTGTTGAGTTTTGTTAAATTGAAAACATTAGTGACTTTTGAGTTTATTTGACAGAACAATTATCTAATATAATAATAATTAACAATTAAAGTCATTAAGAAGTAGATCTAACCATGCATTTTTTCTATTTTAATTGTAATTATTGATTTTATTTTAAATGATTTTAATTAAAAAAATAAGTGAAGGGTATATATTTTTTAGAAAAATACTTTTACTCAAATAATATTTAAGTAAGCGTATCATAGAGAGGTAATTTTACGAAAAAGGGTACTTCTATAGTGAATATCAACACTGTTATAAGTAGAATGTTATAGAGATAAAAAAATATAACATCAAAAATTAGTTCTAAAGAAAATTAGGTTGTTAAAGGGAAATGTTGTTATAATGTATGTCAAATATTTAGCTTGACCAATTCTTTGTTTTATATATATATATATATATATATATATATATATATATATATATCAGTAGCATAATTTAATGTTAATATATGAAAAACATCACCTATAATGAAAAAAATATCTCATTTGTTTAAGTTTCTACCTTATCTTTGTGGAATTGTAGTCTTCTCCTTTTTTTTTGCCGCATACATATCATATAGTTGTTGTCTAATGA
Organism: Solanum verrucosum; assembly: GCF_900185275.1. Classification (NCBI taxonomy): domain Eukaryota; kingdom Viridiplantae; phylum Streptophyta; class Magnoliopsida; order Solanales; family Solanaceae; genus Solanum; species Solanum verrucosum. Next base: position 185,335 of record NW_026020374.1, read on the forward strand.
AAGTATCTAGTATGTAGTATATTATAGAAGTTATCGTAACATAAAACGTTAAACATTTTCAATCAAAAAAAATTGATAGATGAATAAAATTTAATGTATCATTTATAGAATCTTTAATTTGATTTAAGATCACTTTCTGATCGAGCACTATTTTCTTATCTAATTTTATATAGCTAGCAAGGAGTGTATCTTGTGACATAACATTTTCTTAGTTTAAAATAAACACAAAATAACATGAAATTCATAATTAAAAACTTTTTTATACTCAATATAAATATACAAAAAGAAAAAAATATATGGAACACAATTCATAGCCAATGAAGAAGAAAGAATCTATATTAACTCTAGTCTCTCCATTTGATTGAAATCTCTTTTCACCAAACACTTTACTTTCTCTATTCATTTTTACTTACATATCTATTAAAAAATATTTATTATCATGGTTATATAATCAAATTATAAGAAAAAGTGAAAATCTATTTTTGAAATAGTGGACTTTTGTCACAACCCGAGCCTACACCCCGGACGTAACACGACGTACAAGACTCCGAAGAGCCTCATAGCATTCATAACATAAGACATAAGAAAATGGTACGGAATTTAAAAACTTTTATCCATACAATCGAATTCTTTATTTAAAAACAGTCTCACATGGCCATCTAATACAACTTTGAATCAATAATAGGGTCACAACCCTTCAAGATAGTCTAAAACATAAAATGATATGAAAGAAACTAGAAAAGAACAACTCTCGTCCTAAAACCATGAATCTCAGGCACGTTAAGTCAGTCGGTGAGCTGAGTTGAGCTCGCCGAATCACTCAGCGGTTCACCTACTAGACCTAAGTCGCCTTTAATTTCTTATCTTAAGTGCTGTGGGCTCTGTAACTTTCGGCGGACATATTCATGATTGCCAATGAGGTTTGGCGATTCGCTGATTAGATTGGCGAGTCTGTCTGAAATTTTGTTCTACAATGTACTCACTATTCTCTCTAATGTTTTACAGATATGGCCAAATAACCGACTAGAGGGAGGGAGAAAGGATTCGTGATTAGAGAAAATACACCTCAACCCGAGGGTAAGGCTACCACAACTTCAAAAAGCAAGGGGAAGGGCAAAGCCCTCGAATTATCCAACGCAAGCTCTGACAGCACAGGCTTCTACACGACCGAGCCACCCACATATAACTGTGAGCGTGCAGAATCTGACGAAGATTACCAGACAAAGGCTAGGAGGGCTAAGCTACGATCCAAAAGGATACATGATCCATATCGGATCAGAGATAGTCAATCCACCACTCCAACTCCTCCAGCTCCAAGGCAAGCATTAGTGCTGGCACATCCAGTACAAGGTCCCAAACATGGATCAATGAATAGATCAAAGGCGGACGGTCTGAGAACGATCATTGAGGAGAAATGACTTTCCATAGATGGGGTTATTGATTGGTATCCAGAAGTGATGGAGTTCCTGAAATACTACAAATTCCAAATCTTCACAAGACATCGCGACTCTTACATACCAAGCTGGGTTAGAGAATTCTATGATGCATACAGTGCATTAGTACCTCAACAGAAAAGGCTGGTCTCATCTTTTAAAGCAGCTGACCACGTGGTTGTCAAAGGAAGGAAGGTAGCCTGTGACAATGAAACTATCAACGTAGCTTTGGGAATGTCTGATAAGATTAATGACCACTGCCAGCAATTGATCAGGACACAAAAGCTGGATGCAATGAAAAAATTGTTAGCCCCGCTAGTCTCAGATGATAATGCTCCAACATAGTTAGTAGAAGGAGCTCAAATTGAGAAGAAAAATATGAACATAGTTGCACGGTACTGGTTTGGATTCATCAGCAGCACAGTTATGCCATCACAGAATGAATCAATTCTTCGTCATGCTAAGGCAGCTTATCTTGGATGCATCATGGAAAAAACCAGGATAAATCTTGGCAAGATCATTTCCTCTGAAATCCATATACGTGCAAAGCAGGGCCAGACATCTCTCCCTTTCCTCGTATTAATCACTAAATTATGCAAAAGAGCTCGGGTGCCTGGAGATGCAACGAAGGATATGGAATTGGATGCCACTGTCTCTACTAGTATCCGAAAGATCGAAGCCAAATATCTTAAGGACCAGGCAGAAAAGAAACAGAAGGAAACTATGACCACTAGATCTATACCTGCAGAGATATCTTTGCCTTCTCCGGCCCCTAGGCCTTCAGGTGCTGTTACCCTTTGTGAACCGATCACTCAAGCATTTTTTATCCGAATGGGACAGCTTGCCCAAACTGCTAATTGTCGGACCGCCAACATGGAGAGCTCCATTCCAGGCATGATTCATGTTGGCCTCGACTATGCTGTGAGACCACTGATTACTACTATTGATGCTCTAGAGGCCAGGATGTTAGTGTGTGAGCACGATCAAAGAGCTACAGAGGAAGTAACAGCCGTAAAGGCCACCATTGTAGAGCTGAAGAAAGATGTGGACTACCTAAAGTCCACTGATATATCCATGATCTTTGGAACAGTGGAAGTTCCAGATGAGCCCGAAATGCCTCAGAATGCCGCAAGACATGGAGATGGAATGGAACATATAGCTGATCTTGAATCGGAGGCAGAAACTGACGAAGAGCTATTTGAGGAAGCTACAACTAATGACATAGCCGAGACTGAAGAAATCATGATAAATGCTGCTGTGCGAGCTTCTTTAGCAAAGTCTCCTGCTGCGGGATCCAGTGGAGCTGGTTCTTCTGGTGGTCATTCTGGATACTGATGCCCAGACAAATGGAGTGATAGATTAGCCAGGATCACCTCTTTACCTCCCTCTTTGTCTTTCTTTACCTTGCCTTTTGGATTCTATATTACTTGCATTTGAGGACAAACTATTTTTTTATTTGTGGTGGGGTGAGGCCCACACCTTTTGTGTTGACATTCATGTTTTGTTCTGTATATATTTGGGCAGTTCTATTTTAAATTGTTTTTACACTATTTTTTTGTGGATGTTTGAGCTCATGGCTTTCTTTTGTTTTTAATTTTTAATGATTTTGACCTTTCCAAATTTTTTTGAAGTTTTCGCACATTTTTGCCACCCCTCATGAGTTGAATGTGGCCGTTCTTTTGCAAAAATTTGAGCCTCGGTTTTGATCAATACCGATGACTCGAGTAGTGCTATCAATTGAACGAACATGAATGTACGACTACGATGAGGCCAAATGAAGTTGCATAGACAATATGTGAACTCTTTGCATCTCATTGTGATTAGCCATTTATTGAATTGATTCTCTTGTAATGACCGTTGCACACTAGTGAGAGTGTGTAGTCTTGTTTGACTTAAGTGTCAATGTCTTGTGTGATTAGCTTGCTTTGAAACTTGCATGAATAAACCTAGAATTTGCCATGCTAGTCTGATTGATTTAGAAAGGTGTCCTCTTGAGATGATCTTAGACAACTTTAAAGTGTATGAGCCTGTCACGACCCGAGAGTACCCCCTAGTCGTAACATGGCGTATTCGACCCCGAAAGGGCCTTATACGAGCCACATAGTCATTCATTGCATTCAATAATGAAAATAGTGCGGAATAAAAAAAAAAACTTATTTACATCCACACATTTAAACTTCTTAAAACAACTTTAAAAACACACAGCGGAAGTCTAAGTCTCACATGGCCATCTTAGACACAGTCGCAAAACATAAGTAGGGACACGGCCCTTTACAATCAAAAGAAGTCTATTAAGTCTATTACATGAACAAAAGGACTTAAAAGTCTTATCCTCGAATCCATGAGGACATACCAAGTCTTGGAGGAAAGCAATCCAACACTTCAAACTAGCTAGGAGTGATCACTTGCCGGAACCTACACTTATAGAAAATAGAGAAATATGGAATTAGCACAATTAAGTACTAAGTATGATGACCATGCAAAACATGCTTTAAAAAGGGACATTTTAGTTAGAAACCATGCATTATGCCACCTTTTTGAAATATCATGAACAATAGTATAAAAGACATACAAGACAAGCATAACATCAAGTAAGTCATAATATCACCTTTAAACAATATCAACATGAAAACCTTTACCTTGGACCTTCACCTCAAGAAACCCTTATGCTATACCTCGTGCAATGTATGGGTGACGTCCCATACCACCATCCATACTAAGGCACCACATTTAGGTCACTTAAAGTAACTTATCATTCCTTCTTTCACCTTTGCACAATATTCATACATAAGAGGTATATCATTAATTAAGACATGACAAGGGAAAATAACTCATAATATAACCCAAGTATAGCATGCATCTCATATTAAACATTTGAGAGCCAACATTCTTTAATAACCTCATTTAGGGCACATTTGTGTCACATACATTAGGATTTAGAGAAACTCACTATGACCCTCTCCAAGCCTACTCGTGCAATGTATAGGTAGCATCCCATACTACTACCTACACTTTGTAGAGCTTATCAAGAAACCATAATAAAATCTCACATGATGGGAAGTAAGCGTTTAACCGACATAGACCATGAGAGCTTGTCATGGAATCCGGTGTCATAAGTCCCCACACCGTAAAGAGGTGGTCTACTTGCCTAAGGAAGACCGGTATATAGCTTAATGGATCCACTAGCTTCCTATGCGGGCACATAGTTTATGGGATAAGGTAGACGATCATTGAAACTCATGCCTAACTGTCGGGGGAGTTTCCATCTAACCAAATCCGCTCGGTGCTTAGCCTACATTCCCATAGAATAGTTCATTACTTTGACATCATCACACATGAAAGGGTGCCATAAGCCTACCGATTCAAGGTACATTATTTAACACATGAAAGGGTGCCATAAGCCTACCGATTCAAGGTACATTTAGGAAAGCTCATTAACTCCTCTTGAAAGGGTGCCATGGGCCTACCGATTCAAGTCTCATCATTAACCTTTATGGAAAGGTGCCATAGGCCTACCGAATCCAAGGTTCATTACTTATCATTAATGGAAGGGTGCCATTAGCCTACCGATCCAAGGTTCATTATAAGCATGTGTGGAAGGGTGCCATAAGCCTACCGATCCAAGGATTCAACAATCAACAATATAATCATTTATACAAGAAAATGATGCATAAGCCCTACCAATTCAAGGTATACTTTATATTGAAGAATCCTTCATATTATATCATCAACATTCATGAGTGTCATCAACACATCTCTGGATTTCCATACATCTCATAACTCAAACTTTAAAGCATCGATTCATCAATTCTCCATAGTTGGACATTTTGTCAAACACCTTGAAGGCATGTAATAGAATCAAAGAGCATGGAAAAATAGGGTAGTAATTATGCAACCAAACCAGTGAACAACCTACAACAACACCTTTACATTCATAATTAAACACCTCCACCATAAGTGGATCAAACCAAGCAAGAACAATTTTATCCCTAATATGAGATTAAACCAACTTACCATCCTCCAAAGCCATAATAACCATTACTCAATTCCCAACAATTCTATCACCACAAGGTGATTCACCCATAATTTGCCCATAAGACCACAATCCTCAATTCATCCATATACCAACAATTCATCAACATTAAATCATAGGCATTAAACCCACTTCATAAGCAAATTCAAGTCTTTTAATGAAAACATGGGTTCTTGAAGAAGTTTCATATAAAATCATCTTAAAATCATAAATACAATTTCAATTCACCAATATAATGACTTTGAAAACATTTTATCCATGAACCCATACCTAGAATAGAAAATAGAAATTTTGTTCTTTGAAGACTTTTGAAACCCTTTTTAATGGACTCCTTGAAGGAAAGATAATCAAGGATCAAGGGTCACCATACCTTTGCTATGATTCCCCAAGAAAATTGATGAAGAAAGCCTTGAATCCAAGCCCTAGCTCCAAGTTCTTCTTCTTCTTAATGAAGGATTGTAGAGAGGGAAATGTTTTTAGGGATGGGAATTGGATTATGGTATCTAGGAAATAATATAAGTCCTTTGAAAAAAAGGGTCCAACACTTAGAAAAATTTTCAGGCGGGTGAACAGTAATGAACAGTAACATTAGCTACTGGAATTTGCATTTTCTGCCGGACAGACTTTACGAAAATGGGCATAACTTCTTCGTCCGAACTCCGAATGAGATGAAACGAAGTGCGTTAGGTAGCTAACTCAAAGGGCTTTCCATGGATATATTATGGCCACCCAAATAATTTGTGTGCTAGGAGATATGACCCTCCAAAGTAGACCCTCGAAAAAGGCTTCACTTGGAAATTTCGGATTTTGATACGGTTGCTCTAAAATTTGGGTTAGACCCATTTCCCACTCAATTTGACCCCCTAAACAAGAATATGAAGTTGGATTTTCGAAAAACGAAACGGATCTTTTAGTATACCGCTAAACAAGTTTCCGGTAACTTCCGAAGCACATTTTTAAGAACTTTTGGGTCAAATTCAAATATAATCATTTCATTAAGTTCTCGACTCCAAACTCACATGTGAGGCTCTAGTTTCACTCTATCATTTTCCGAGTCGTTACATTATCCCCCACTTAGGAACATTCGTCCTCGAATGACACTTTAAACACATAAGGGGTAACAACTTAAGTATACGGCCCATCAACATGCATACAACATCAATACAAGTACATAAATATCGGAGGAAACATCAACTCCACATCAATGAGGCTCAAACAACTTCATGCAATTCAAGAAATTAGGAATACATCTACCAATTCCTTATGCATCAAGCTTTACCATTTCTCATTTCATTGGATGAACTTCCTTCTCCAATTTACATCACACTCATCCCAAAATTATTAGACACATTATGCAATTTTCTCACAAAAGTACAATTATGCAACATTCTCAAGAACACATTTAAGCATGCCTAATAAATCAACTCATGCAACATTTAAGCATGTTCAACATTTATCCTCATGAAGCATATAGACAACTCAACTAAATGCACATCAACACGAGGAACACGTTTATGAAAACTCATTTTATCATTTAACAAGAATTCAAATAGGACATGCATAACATAAGGAGACCATGGAAACTCATTTTCACCCAAGACTCCAAAACATAAAACAAGCTACTAGGAACTCTTGGCCTCAAGCTTGAATAAGAATAGAAGGAATGAGATAAGGATATCAACACTCTCAACAACCTTGCTATTCAACCTACCATCCCCCACTTAGAAGAAAACCCAATTAAGGCATACATGAAAAACAACACCATAGAAACCTCATCAAGACATTCATGACCATAAGAAACTAAAACTTACCGGCGCCTTCATTCGGATTAGCTTCCTTGTCCTTGCTAGCTTGGAGAGCATAGAAACGACCATAATTTGGAGGAATAGGAACTGTTCCATCTTTAGAAGCTTGCTTTGCCTCCCTTCCTCTAGCCGTAAAAGTAGGACAATCTTTCACCTTGTGATCATTCTTCCCACAACCATAGCATCCATTAGTACCGGCTAGGCACTTCCCATAGTGCCTCTTGCCACAAGTGGTGCAAGTAGGTTTAGAAAATTGAGATCCACCACCTTTATCTTGGTTAACCTTAGGAGCACTTGAAAAATCTTGATCTTGAGCCCTCTTCTTGAACCTAGGTTGACTTTGCTCATCGGATCTACCCCTCTTCACATTCCTATTCATCCTCTTAAGTTTGGACTCCTCAATGGATTGAGCATACACTATGAGCCTAGAAATGTTCATGTCATTATGGAGCATTGCCGTATGGCACTCTTCCTTGACTAGGTCGGATACGCCGGTCACAAACTTACTCATCTCATCCCTAGGGTTTGACACCAAACATGGGGCATACTTAGACAATTGGGTAAACCTCAAGGAATACTCTTGCACACTCATATTACCTTGCCGAAGATTGATAAACTCCTCAACCTTACACTCCCTCATCTCACGGGGAAAGTACCTACCAAGGAAAGCTTCCTTAAACTCCTCCCATTCTATAGGATCCGCTCCCACCGGCCTATTAGCCTTCCATTGAGTGAACCAAATTTGGGCAACATCTTTCAATTGGTAGGAGGCAAGCTCCGCCTTTTCTCTTGAAGTCACCCCCATAGCACTCACTACCTTATACACTTCATCCAAAAATTCTTGGGGATCCTCTCCCACCTTAGAACCTAGAAACACCGGAGGATTCATCCTCACAAAGTCTCTCAACTTAGAAGCCATAGTACCCTCATTAGCATTCACCCTAGGCCCCATATCTCTAGTCGCTTGAGCCGCCATGGCTCGGGCCAAGATTAAGAAAGCCGACCTAATCTCTTCATTGGTCATATCCGGGGGAACGACCGGAACCTCATTCTCTTGCTCACCTATAGGAACTTGATTGCATTGCACACCTTGACCATTTTGCACAACTTGGGGAGGAACTTCCTCATTCACATCCTCTTCTCCTACTCTCCTTGCGGGTCTCCCTCTTGTATTCATATCCTATAAACACAAGAGAAGGATAAGGATAAGAACACTTATAGAACCACACTCTAAGGCACGACTTTAAGAATATGAAAGAAGTGTAACTTCTACCGTCCTATAGCCTCTCGCTCATAGATGTGTCGCGACTCACACCGATGAACAAGACTCTACTAGACTTGGCTTGTGAGACTTTGATCCTAAAAACCATTCCCAAAATCTTATGCTCTGATACCATGTTTGTCACGACCCGAGAGTACCCCCTAGTCGTAACATGGCGTATTCGACCCCGAAAGGGCCTTATACGAGCCACATAGTCATTCATTGCATTCAATAATGAAAATAGTGCGGAATAAAAAAAAAAACTTATTTACATCCACACATTTAAACTTCTTAAAACAACTTTAAAAACACACAGCGGAAGTCTAAGTCTCACATGGCCATCTTAGACACAGTCGCAAAACATAAGTAGGGACACGGCCCTTTACAATCAAAAGAAGTCTATTAAGTCTATTACATGAACAAAAGGACTTAAAAGTCTTATCCTCGAATCCATGAGGACATACCAAGTCTTGGAGGAAAGCAATCCAACACTTCAAACTAGCTAGGAGTGATCACTTGCCGGAACCTACACTTATAGAAAATAGAGAAATATGGAATTAGCACAATTAAGTACTAAGTATGATGACCATGCAAAACATGCTTTAAAAAGGGACATTTTAGTTAGAAACCATGCATTATGCCACCTTTTTGAAATATCATGAACAATAGTATAAAAGACATACAAGACAAGCATAACATCAAGTAAGTCATAATATCACCTTTAAACAATATCAACATGAAAACCTTTACCTTGGACCTTCACCTCAAGAAACCCTTATGCTATACCTCGTGCAATGTATGGGTGACGTCCCATACCACCATCCATACTAAGGCACCACATTTAGGTCACTTAAAGTAACTTATCATTCCTTCTTTCACCTTTGCACAATATTCATACATAAGAGGTATATCATTAATTAAGACATGACAAGGGAAAATAACTCATAATATAACCCAAGTATAGCATGCATCTCATATTAAACATTTGAGAGCCAACATTCTTTAATAACCTCATTTAGGGCACATTTGTGTCACATACATTAGGATTTAGAGAAACTCACTATGACCCTCTCCAAGCCTACTCGTGCAATGTATAGGTAGCATCCCATACTACTACCTACACTTTGTAGAGCTTATCAAGAAACCATAATAAAATCTCACATGATGGGAAGTAAGCGTTTAACCGACATAGACCATGAGAGCTTGTCATGGAATCCGGTGTCATAAGTCCCCACACCGTAAAGAGGTGGTCTACTTGCCTAAGGAAGACCGGTATATAGCTTAATGGATCCACTAGCTTCCTATGCGGGCACATAGTTTATGGGATAAGGTAGACGATCATTGAAACTCATGCCTAACTGTCGGGGGAGTTTCCATCTAACCAAATCCGCTCGGTGCTTAGCCTACATTCCCATAGAATAGTTCATTACTTTGACATCATCACACATGAAAGGGTGCCATAAGCCTACCGATTCAAGGTACATTATTTAACACATGAAAGGGTGCCATAAGCCTACCGATTCAAGGTACATTTAGGAAAGCTCATTAACTCCTCTTGAAAGGGTGCCATGGGCCTACCGATTCAAGTCTCATCATTAACCTTTATGGAAAGGTGCCATAGGCCTACCGAATCCAAGGTTCATTACTTATCATTAATGGAAGGGTGCCATTAGCCTACCGATCCAAGGTTCATTATAAGCATGTGTGGAAGGGTGCCATAAGCCTACCGATCCAAGGATTCAACAATCAACAATATAATCATTTATACAAGAAAATGATGCATAAGCCCTACCAATTCAAGGTATACTTTATATTGAAGAATCCTTCATATTATATCATCAACATTCATGAGTGTCATCAACACATCTCTGGATTTCCATACATCTCATAACTCAAACTTTAAAGCATCGATTCATCAATTCTCCATAGTTGGACATTTTGTCAAACACCTTGAAGGCATGTAATAGAATCAAAGAGCATGGAAAAATAGGGTAGTAATTATGCAACCAAACCAGTGAACAACCTACAACAACACCTTTACATTCATAATTAAACACCTCCACCATAAGTGGATCAAACCAAGCAAGAACAATTTTATCCCTAATATGAGATTAAACCAACTTACCATCCTCCAAAGCCATAATAACCATTACTCAATTCCCAACAATTCTATCACCACAAGGTGATTCACCCATAATTTGCCCATAAGACCACAATCCTCAATTCATCCATATACCAACAATTCATCAACATTAAATCATAGGCATTAAACCCACTTCATAAGCAAATTCAAGTCTTTTAATGAAAACATGGGTTCTTGAAGAAGTTTCATATAAAATCATCTTAAAATCATAAATACAATTTCAATTCACCAATATAATGACTTTGAAAACATTTTATCCATGAACCCATACCTAGAATAGAAAATAGAAATTTTGTTCTTTGAAGACTTTTGAAACCCTTTTTAATGGACTCCTTGAAGGAAAGATAATCAAGGATCAAGGGTCACCATACCTTTGCTATGATTCCCCAAGAAAATTGATGAAGAAAGCCTTGAATCCAAGCCCTAGCTCCAAGTTCTTCTTCTTCTTAATGAAGGATTGTAGAGAGGGAAATGTTTTTAGGGATGGGAATTGGATTATGGTATCTAGGAAATAATATAAGTCCTTTGAAAAAAAGGGTCCAACACTTAGAAAAATTTTCAGGCGGGTGAACAGTAATGAACAGTAACATTAGCTACTGGAATTTGCATTTTCTGCCGGACAGACTTTACGAAAATGGGCATAACTTCTTCGTCCGAACTCCGAATGAGATGAAACGAAGTGCGTTAGGTAGCTAACTCAAAGGGCTTTCCATGGATATATTATGGCCACCCAAATAATTTGTGTGCTAGGAGATATGACCCTCCAAAGTAGACCCTCGAAAAAGGCTTCACTTGGAAATTTCGGATTTTGATACGGTTGCTCTAAAATTTGGGTTAGACCCATTTCCCACTCAATTTGACCCCCTAAACAAGAATATGAAGTTGGATTTTCGAAAAACGAAACGGATCTTTTAGTATACCGCTAAACAAGTTTCCGGTAACTTCCGAAGCACATTTTTAAGAACTTTTGGGTCAAATTCAAATATAATCATTTCATTAAGTTCTCGACTCCAAACTCACATGTGAGGCTCTAGTTTCACTCTATCATTTTCCGAGTCGTTACAGAGCCAAATTTGACATATACCTCTTTTGTGGCCTACCCGTGAGCGTGTGAAACTCTTTTGAAGACCCTTTGAGCCTTACCTTTCTTTGGAAAAACCTTGGTGAACCCTAAACCTTACTTGACCCACTACCTATAATCCTCTTGATCTGTGGTTTAGCGAATAGCCAACTTAGGCCAAAAGCCTAAGTTGGGGGTGTGGTGAAAAGGAAAAGGAGAAGTCAAGAAGTGCAAGAAAAGTCCCCCCTAACCCATGGTATTGCATGAAAATGGAACCCCTTCGAATAAAAAAAAATTTAAAAAATAAAAATAAAATAAAAAATAACATAATTTTTACGAAGGAGATCGGGTTCCAAGCAATCCATGAAAGTGAATAAAAAGGTGACTTAGAAGCACTAGAAAAAGAATTGATAGAGGAAAATAAGGGAATGCCTTGAGAATACCACATCTCACGAGAACAAAGTCACTAAGCCTAAATGACCATACCTTTGCACTCAGCCCCATTACAAGCCTAGAAAGACCTTTTTGATCTAGAGTAAGCCGAATCGAAAATAAGGGCAAACCTATGGGTGAAAACATGCATTGTGTTCCTCTTTTTGAGTGTGAGTGTTGCATTTGATTCCTGATCTTGAATTGATTAACCTCTGTGTGTGAATATTGAATCATTCTTCATGTGAGGGTATTTAGATACTTTTTGTCTAGCTTGAACTTGCACAAGTAGCAAGTATTGCGAGCACGAGAATCTCTGGTAATGGTGTGTCACAACTTGAATCTTTGAGTACACAGTTGATCTGTGCATAAGTAATTTGAATCTTGTTGTGTATGTTCATGATTGAGTCTTGTGTAGCACTGTTTGAGACACCCTTTTTCAGTTGAACTTGAGTTTGCTTGAGGACAAGCAAAAGTTTAAGTTGGGGGTGTTGATGAGTCCACGATTTGGACTCAATTAGGGCTTTATTTTGATAAGAATAGTGTCCTCGAATGCTTATTTTGTCTAAATATCTGATGAAAACTCTTAAGTTTCAGGAATTTGAAGTTTTAGTGAAAGCATGGACACTTAGGTGCAAAAAGGAACAAAAAGGCTGAAAAGAACGACGAAGCTGAAACCCGAGCATTGCCAAGCACACTTGGCGATTCGCCCAAGGGATTTACTCCGCCCTTTGTTCCAGTACGCAAAGCCCTGAAGGAGAAGGATAAAAAAGGTGATGAAAGAAGCAGTCGATGCTTCACCGAATAGTTCCGCGAAGCAGTACTATACCGCCCAATGGTCCAGAACGTGAAGGTGCTAAAGGCAAGCATGAAACGACGATGAGACAGATGAAGGGCAAGTCGCCGAAGTCATTTGGCGACATCGATTAACTTCACCGAAAGATCTGACAGCGCTATTTTTGGAAGTCTATAAATACTGAACTTATTATTATTTTTAAGAGTCGAACTTTTATTTTAATTTCCAGAATAGAATAGTACTTTTTAGATATTTTCTCTCAAGTTTGGAGAGGGTTTTTGGGAACTTGAAGAAAGGAGTTCATCTTCCCCAAGTTGGAAGTGGGTCTTCTCTATTCTTCTTCCTTTGCTTAAATTAAGGTTTAATTTCTTATACCCATTTGATTTTACTATCATTTTAGGTATATTTTTTTATTTCTTGATGTGTGGCTAAAAACTCCCATTCTTGGGGTGTGATTGAGCAAATATGTGTTGATATTATTATTGGGTCTTGCTTGCTGATAGGCTAGATGTAGTTTACTGGTGATTTCACCTAGTGGTTGTGGTTTAATCTAAAGGGTTTGTAGTTGCAAAGACAAAGCCACTCATGTGTTTTCGGCTTGTCCGAGAGGGAGGTCGCGAAACCAAGACCACTAGACTGATGGCCTAAGGAGTGGGTCGACATGAGGTTCACCCCGAGAGAGTGAGCCCTAGTCCCATATCCTAACACTCAGCTCGAGAGAGTGAGTGGGGTAAAGCGTAGGCTGATTTTCATACGACAAATGGGTGTCCGAGAGGAACGCATTTGAAACGGGGTAAGTTGCCCGAGAGGGAACTTATTTCCATTTAAAGCTTAGCCTAGTAACTATTATCTTACAAATTTCTTATCAAAAGCATGTACCCAACTATTTATCTCAACTTGTATTGCGGTCACACCCCAAGAACATTTCCCCAAACTTGATTTTCTTGTTAATTTTTGCTATTTTTACTACTTGTAACAAAACCCCCAAATCGATATTTGACACTTTTGTGTCACCCCTTTTATTTACCATGTTTTTGTTCGTTAATGTCTTTAGCTACGACTAGTTAGAGCTAAATTTTATTTTTCTATCAATTCTCAAAACCACTCCTTTGGGACACGATCCTAACCTTTAGTTAGGTTACTATACTATCGACGATAGTAGACACTCATTCCGTAAGTTAATGTCATTAATCATGATAAGCATCGATACCCCACCTCAACTCACACGTCTAAAATTACTACATTAGATAAGGAGAATATCATGATTCAATAAACTCAAACAATATAGACATAATCTATTCACATGCTCCAATAATCAATCAACCTAGATCATGAAGTCACAATTTAGCAATATAAAGAAATCATGGGTTCTTGGGGGGTTTTCATCATAAATCATCAATTAATCATAAATTCAATCATAATCCATCCTAAATCAACCATTGAAAACGTTTTAGGAAGGAACCCACGACTTAGAGTGAAACCCTAGCTTTTTGGGGAAATTGAAAGCTTTGAAATCTAGTTTTGAAGAAATTCTATGGGTGAAAGCTACCATAGATGAAAATATACCATACCTTGATGGAGTTTTCCCCTTAATTTGAGAAGAAATACCTTGATTCCTCAAGCCCTAGCTTCCAATTCTTCTTCTTCTTCTTCTTTGGGAACTCTAGAGAGAGAAATTTTGGAGAAGATGAACTATTTTGGGTTTTTAGGAATAATGAAGTAAATGGTGTGCTTAATGACTTAAAATAGTTTATATGTAAAATAAAACAATAAAAATTGACCCCATTAATTAACTAACTAATTTGGAATTTACCAAAACACCCTCGACCAGGCAGCCCCTTCCTAGGGACTACGCCTACTTTCACGACCCGTCAAGGGCACCACGGCTCGTGGTGGTGCCCGTGGTCCCTTGACCAGTGACCTCCCCCAACTTCACAATCCCCTATGAAGCTAAGGCAACCCCACGAACCTTCCCACGGTCCGTGTTCGTCACCACGAGCCGTGAAGTGGCTCGTGAAGGGGAACCTTTGCTTGGGCAGTTCATGAAGCTACTGCCTCACCTACCACGGGTCGTGCAGACCCTCGTGGTCATGGTGGGTAGTGGCAAGGTGATTTTTAGGCAGTCTTGGCCTCCTAGCCATAGCCCTCACCCAAAAACCTTAGCCCTTGCCCTTAACCCTCACGTTTAGGCTCTAGTTTAACCTACTAATTTTTGAGGTGTTACATTATCTCCCTCTTGGGAACATTCCTACTCGAATGACGATCTAGACACCTTACGGAATTAAAGACTCAAAACTAGCCGCCCATTAGACATGACACATCAAATAATGCATTAATCATAGGAGGAAACCTAACTCCTTCTTAACATACGCAATGCAACACAAGGAAGTATGAACTACATCGAACAACCCATTATACACTAAAATGTCAACATTTCACAAACTCATTGGAGGAACTACCTTCTCCAACTCAAAGCATGCTCATCATAACATCATTAAACAAATTATGCAATTACTCTCAAAAGCACATTTAAGCATGTTCAACAATTCATCTCATGAAGCATATAGACAACTCATACTAAATGCACATCAACATGAGGAACATAATTCATAAAAACTCATTTTCTCATTAAACATGAATTCATCAAGAACATGCATAACATAAGGAAATCATGGAAACAAATAAATCACACATGACTCCAAAACATGAAACAAGCCACAAGGAACTCTTGGTCTCAAGCTTGAGTAGGAATAGAAGAAAGAGATAAGGATATCAGAACTCTCAACAACCTTGCCTTCTAAGCATACCATCTCCCCCTTGGGAGTAAACCCATACTAAGGCAAACATGAAAATACCATAGGTACATTAATAAAGCATATACATCTATAAGGAACTATCAACATACCGGCGCCTTCACCCGAAAGGGCTCCTTTGTCCATTGTAGTAGCATCCTCTACTAAAACCCTTACCAAAATACCACTCCTCGACATTTTCATGGAAGCAACTTCTTTACTCTTCTATTTCTTAACTTGCCTGTCTAAGATCCCAACCGGTACTTCTAACTTAGAGAGGTTATCATTAAGCAACTCTATCTCTCAAGCAACCTTACCAACACCACTCAAGGTCTCATATGCCTACAAGACCAGGACTAAACTTCCCAAACATTCTATACCTCTTAAGGTGAGAATTTCAAGCAAACCTAAATCGTGAACATCAAGAACACTCAACGACCTTGATATCTAAGTACATCATCTCCCCCTTGGGAGTAAGCCTATACAGACTCTTCTAAGCCTCATTTATTTCAATTCTAAGGTCGGAGCAAGTCATCACTAAGCCTTCACACCCATCACACAAGATGATTCTAAACCAAGGTGAATTACACTCCTACCCTTCTTGGAGGAGTCTACTCTCAACACATTTAGGCTTTTCTAAAACACCCTATTCATGAAATCTTTCAACATACCTCAAAACTCATCATGACCTTCTACCAACAAACACACATAGCCATAGTGCAACCCATTTATACTAAAGGATATCATATAAATCTATCATATCAAGTCCTATCTAGTCACATAGGCACAATTGGCATCACTACTAACCTTTTCTCCCTCAATCCTTGTAGCATTAGCCCTTCGAGTAGTCACATCTTGAAGACCATCGGATAAGGAGTAGGAGAGAGATCTTATAGAGTTAAAACTCTATGGAACGACTTAAAGTAATGAAAGAAGTGTAGTTTCCTAACAACTTATAGCCTCTCATTCATAAATGTGGCGCGCTTCACACTATGAACAAGACTCTACTAGACGTGGCTTATGAGACATCATCCTAAAACCATCCCAACATCTTGTGCTCTAATACTATATTTGTCACAACTCGTGCCTACACTTCAGACATAAAACGATGTCCAAGACTCCAAAGAGCCTCATAACATTCATAACATAAGACATAATAAAATGGTACGGAATCTAACAACTTTTATCTATACAATCGAAGTCTTTATTTAAAAATAGTCTCACATGGCCATGTAATGCAACTTTGAATCAATAATAGGGTCACAACCCTTCAAGATAGTCCGAAACATAAAATGACATGAAAGAAACTAGAAAAGAACAACTCTCGTCCTCGAACCATGAGGACTCACCACTAGCTTTGGAGAGTAGTCAATCCAAGCTTTGAACCGTAGAAATCACCTTATGATCCGAAACCTACACTTTGTAAAAATGTAGAAGAAATATGGGTTAGTACAAGAATGAACTAAGTATGATAGCCATGCAAAAACCATGCTAAAAAGGACATTTTAGTTGAAAACCATGCATTCAACAAGTTTGAGATTCATCATGTACTTTTAGTATAAATATGAGTCACAAGCATATTCATCATATAAATCATCACAACATAATAGGACAGTCATCTTAGGCAACCCTAAGTTATACTTGTGCAATGTATGAATGGCATCCCATAATACCATTCATACTAAGTATCCCTTTGAGGCCACCATACACAAGGAACATTCACATTCAATAAGTCATGACAAGGAAATCAACTCATAATAACAATCCAAGTTAAGCATTCTTCATTACATTAAGCCTTTAAGTCAACATTCTCATTAGCATCATTATAAGCACATTCATTTCATTAGACATTATAACATTAAATAACACACCATGACTACTTTCAAAGCCTACTTGTGTAATGCATGGATTAAGTCTCATACCCCCACCCACACTAAGTAGTGCATTCTTGAGAAGCCATAGTTCATTAAAATTCATTGTGGGGGTAACCCTTAACCGACATAGACCATGTGAGCAATCATGGAATCCTTGTGTTACCCACAGTGGATAAGGGATTCCTACTTGCCTAAGGTAGGACCATTAACATTTAGCTTAGGTGGATCCACTAGCTAATAACCTTTGTGGGCACATAGTTATGGGATAGGGAGATTGCTACTAGATACTCCGCCTTAACTCACAGATGAGCATCCATCTCAATAGATTTCTACTAGATACCCACCTCAACTCACGGATGAACTTCCATCTTAATCCATATCCACTCGGTGCTTAGCATTATTCCCCACAGAGTACTTAACATTCATTACTTTAGTTCATTATTATGGGATAAGAGATTGTTACTAGATACCCCATCTCAACTCAAACGTCTACAATTAATACATTAGATAAGGAGAATATCATGATTCAATAAACTCAATCAATATAGACATAATCTTTTCACATGCTCCTATAATCAATCAACCCACATCATGAAGTTACAATTTAGCAATATAGGGAAATCATGGGTTCTTCGGGGGATTTCATCATAAATCATCAATTAATCATCAATTCAATCATAATCCAACATAAATCAACCATTGAAAACGTTTTAGGAAGGAACCATGACTTAGAGTGAAACCCTAGTTTTTTGGGGATTTTAAAAGCTCTGAAATCTAGTTTTGAAGGCACTCTATGGGTGAAAGCTGCCATAGATTAAAAGATATCATAACTTAATGGAGTTTTCCCCTTAATTTGAGATGAAATACGTTGATTCCTCAAGCCCTACCTTCCACTTCATCTTCTTCTTCTTCTTCTTTGGGAACTCTAGAGAGAGAAAATTTGGAGAAGATGATCTATTTTGGGTTTTTAGGAATAATGAAGTAAATGGGGGTATTTAATGACTTAAAATAGTTTATATATGTGAAATAAAACAATATAAATCAACCCCATTAATTAACTAACTAATTTAGAATTTACCAAAATACCTTTGCCTAGGCAGCCCCTTCCCAGGGACTATGCCCACCTTCACGACCCGTCAAGGGCACCACAGCTCGTGGTGGTGCCCGTGGTCCCTTGACCAGTGACCTCCCCCAACTTGACAAGCCCCCATGAAGCTAAGGCAACCCCACGAGCCTTCCCACGGTCCGTGGTCTTCACCACGAGCCATGAAGTGGCTCGTGAAGGGGACCCTTTGCTTGGGAAGTTCATGAAGCTACTGCCTCACCTACTACGGGTGGCACAATGACTCGTGGTTGCCACCATGGGTCGTGAAGAACCTCGTGGTCATGGTGGGCAGTGGCTAGGTGCTTTTTAGGCAGCCTTGGCCCCCTAGCCATGGCCCTCACCCAAAAACCTTTGCCCTTGCCCTTAACCCTCACGTTTAGGCTCTAGTTTAACCTACTAATTTCCGAGGTGTTACAACTTTTAATCAAAACTAATAATTCAATGGACTACGTCGATGCCTGCTATTTTAGAAAAATTAGGAAAAACTCCTTCGTTTTAGGGTAAAAGAATAAACAATGGAAAAGTAAAAAGATCATGTGCCTTTTTTGTATTTGTTTATTATTATTGTTTGTACCACAACTTGATCTATTAATTTTATTAGAGATAATCAACATCATGTGTATTCATCACTGTTCACTCATTATGTGAACACTAGTTATGAATGTCTCTATCTAATTAAAACACAAAATAAATAAATTGACGAAATGAAAATTCTCGCGCACTATATATAGAAGTTTTTGGCTTGAAACAAAGTTCACAATAATTGCACATTTCTCTTTTCTTTATTTTTTCTTATTTGATAGAAAGTCAATACCTAAACTTTCATGTTAAAAACTTTAGCAAACCATTTCAATGGATTGCGGATGTATCATTAATGAAAATTTTAAATGATCTCAAATTGTTGCAGAAAAGAGACCCCTTAGAATTTATAAGTGAATGGTTGTGATTTATGACTGAAGAAACATGAATGTTGAAATTGTTGAGACTATACATAGTAAATAAGTTTTTTTTTAATAAATTAAATATTTAGGTTAATTAAAAGGGTATAAATGTTCTAAAATTATATAAATAATATTGAAGTATGTATCTGATGAAAATAGTAAGAGGAAAATAAGAGTGTGGATGATTTTCTACAATTTATTCACCAACTCTTTCTTATGTGGTACCTCAAATTTCATTGAATTTTGAACTTAATCAACTATTGTTAATAACATTTAGATTTTTTTAAAGAAGAGTAGAACACATAAAAAATCGTAGATTACAAGTGAGATGAAACCCCTCTTTTTATAGCCAAAAAAAGAGAATGAATAGGTACCTTATCAGAAAAGTCACAACCTTTCAAAAAAGTCAATGCTCATTGAAAAAGTTACAACCCGATCTGTAGAGTTATACAAGGTAGACTTTGATATCATTCTAGGCATGGATTGGTTACATTCCTGTTATGCCTCAGTTGATTGTAGAACTAGGATCGTACGTTTTCAGTTTCCAAGCGAACCAGTCCTTGAATGGAAGGGTAGTAGTTCAGTGCCTATGGGTCGATTCATTTCTTACGTTAAGGCCAGAAAGATGATCTCCAAGGGGTATATCTATCATCTTGTTCAGGTTAAGCATTCAAGTTCCGAGACCCCGACTCTTGAGTTAGTCCTTATAGTTAATGAGTTCCCAAACGTGTTTCTAGAAGATCTTCTCAGAGTTTCTCCCAAAAGGATAATTGACTTAGAATTGATCTCCTTCCAGATAACCAGCCTATTTCTATTCCTCATTACAGAATGGCTCCATCTGAGCTTAAGGAATTGAGAGAACAGTTGAAAGACCTTTTAGATAAGGGCTTCATCACACCTAGTATTTCCCCATGGGGTGCACCAGTGTTGTTCATGAAAAAGAAAGATGGTTCTCTCAGGATGTGCATTGACTATCGATAGTTGAACAAAGTTACTATCAAGAATAAGTATCCCATCCCAGGATTGATGACTTGTTTGACCAAATTTAGGGTGCTAGTCATTTCTCAAAGATAGACCTCAGATTCGGTTATCATCAGTTTAGAGTCAGAGATAGTGACATTCTGAAACAACCTTCAGAATTCGGTATGGTCTTTATGAATTTGTATTTATGTCATTTGGACTAACCATTGCTTCTGCAGCTTACATGGATTTAATTAATAGAGTGTGCAAGCAGTACTTGGACTTGTTTGTTATTGTCTTTATTGATGATATCCTCATTTACTCTAGGAATGAGGAATAACATGCGACTCATTTGAGGGTTGTCCTGCAAACTCTCAAAGATTGCCAGTTATTCACTAAGTTTAGCAAGTGTGAGTTTTGGTTGCAATCAGTTGCCTTCCGTAGGCATATTGTGTCTAGCGAAGGGATCCAAGTTGATTTACAGAAAATAGAGGCAGTGAAGTAATGGCCCAGACCAACCTCTCCTACAGATATCAGAAGTTTCTTGGGTTGGGCGGGTTATTACTGAAGGTTTGTGGAAGGATTTTCATCCATAGCTTCTCCATTGACTAAGTTAACTCAGAAAAAGGTTAAGTTTCAGTGGTTAGATGAGTGTGAGAAGAGCTTCGAAGAACTAAAAACTAGAGTTACTACAACTCCTGTTTTGACTCTACCAGAGGGTTCAGACGGTTATGTGATATATTGTGATGCATCCAGAGTCAGCCTAGGTTGTGTGTTGGTGCAGCGAGGTAAGGTTATAGCTTGTGCTTCTAGACAACTTAACGTACATGAGAAGAACTATCCGACTCATGACCTCAAGCTTGCAGCGGTGGTATTTGCCCTAAAGATTTGGATACATTACTTAGATGGTGTTCACGTAGATGTGTTCACAGACCATAAGAGCCTTCAATATGTGTCACCCAGAAAGAGTTGAATCTTCGCCAGAAGAGATGGCTTGAGTTCCTTAAGGACTACGATATAAGTGTGCTTTATCATCCTAGTAAGGCCAATGTAGTAGCAAATGCTCTTAGTAGACTATCTATGGGTAGTGTAGTGCATGTTGAGGAAGAAAGGAAAGAACTAGCAAAAGATGTTCACAGGCTTGCTCACTTGGGAGTTCGCCTTATGAGAATATCAGATGGAGGTGTAACAGTTCAGAATAGGTCAAAATCTTCATTGGTAGTGGAGGTTAAGGAAAAGCAAGACAGTGGTCAGATTTTGCTTCAACTGAAGGGTGCAGTTCATCACCAGAGAGATGAGGTTTTCTCCCGAAGGGGAGATGGTATGCTTCTCTATTAGGGTCGATTATGTGTTCCTAAGGTGGGTGAGTTAAGACATCAGATTCTTGCAGAAGCCCATAACTCCAGGAATTCTATTAATCCAGGTGCCACCAAGATATATCATGATCTGCGGGAACTCTTTTGCTGGAATGGTATGAAAAGGGATATAGCAGATTTGTGGCTAATTGCCCCAATTGTCAGCAAGTGAAGGTAGAACATCAAAAATCGGGAGGTATGACTCAAGAGATTACATTCCTACATGGAAGTGGGAAGTGATCAACATGGACTTCATTATAGGTTTACCTCGTACTCGCAGACATCATGACTTCATTTGGGTGATAATTGACAGAGTTACTAAGTCTGCACATTTTTTGGCTGTCAACACTACAAATTCGGTAGGGGACTACGCCAAGATTTACATTAATGAGATAGTTAGGTTGCATGGGGTTCCTTTGTCTATCATCTCAGATAGAGGTCCTCAGGTTACCTCTCATTTCAGAAAAGTCTTGGTACACAAGTTAACCTCATCATAACATTTCATCCACAGACAGATGGCTAGGCCAAGCATACCATTCAGACCTTAGAAGACATGTTGAGAGCTTGTGTGATCGACTTCAAGGGTAGTTGGGATGATCACCTTCCTCTTATAGAGTTCGCCTACAATAATAACTACCATTCCAGCATCCAGTTGGCTCCTTATGAGGCATTATATGGGCGTAGATGTAGATCTACAGTTCACAACATAATATGGCTACCACTCTAATTTTTGGAAGAATTGTTTTGTTTTTATTTTAGAGTCGCCACCTAAATTTTAAGGAAAATATTAGGAAAATCATTTTTTTTAAATATGTAAGTTTCAAATTTATTTGGAGGTCCTAAGCGATGAGTAGGCCTAAATAAATATTAATTTACCCCTTTTGAAACTTCATTTGGAAAACTTTTAAACTATAAGCCCTTTTTTTTTTTAACTTAAAAGGCCTTAAAGAATGTTATAAGTAAAAATGTTAATCCATTTTTAAGAAAGATATTTTTTATCATTTATTCTAAAAGCATTTCCACAAAATTCACAACAAATAACGACAAGCAATATATCAAAACTTAAGAGTAAAAGTTAGCCAACATATCAAAATAAATATAATTAAGACTCGAAAAGAGAAAGGCTAAGAAATATTGGACTCCTAATTTGCGAGACTCCAAGCGGTGCGATGATCCTAATTGCTGTTAGCCTAATATTTTAGGCCAATAACGAGTTCTAAAGTAGAAACTCAAGCCCTCCGGTTGTACGTGAAACATAACAAAGAAAAGAAAGATTAGTGACTAAATAAATAGTGCAGTAATGTAACTATCCAAATAAAAATAGACCAATACAAATATAGTGATATCAATTATCCTAAGACCAATAATTTATGCGGTTTGTGGTACTCTAAAGGTTACCAAAGTTGCCTTTTTAACATACACAATGTTTACACAATACGAGATGAATCAATCTAGCCATTATAAAAAATGAATAAGCTAGTCATCCTTAGCTATGCATTTATATAAATTTGACTATCCGTAAATAGGAAAAACCGACAAACCAAAACTGGTGCAACATCTAAAGTTTTGAAAAAGGAAAAAATTGAATTTTACAAACAACCTATAGCTTAACAAGCAGAGTAACTAAAGAAATCATTCGGAAAACTCAAAAGCCTTTTAGGAGGTCAAAAAAATCAAAACAATGTTATACAAGCTAATAGAACTATAAAGTAATACTTGGTTAGTAGATCATAAATTGTTTGAAATATTTACTTGCTAAGCCTATGAAATTTACCCGCAGCATGTGTGTTTACCTTAGTCTGAGAACGAGCTAACGAGACAAAAGGGGGATTGAACTAAAAATAAACGACTATTTCTCTTATTCTTTTCTTACTGCTAGCATTAAATAAAATCTAATGAATTCATCACACACTGAGATATCAAAAGAACCGTTATCAAACAAATAGTAGTTACTAATTTAGTCCTTTGTATGTCAGTTTACATTATATCAAACTAACAGCCTGCTTCTCCCATTATCATGGATTAAAGTTTGATAATTTGCCTCGAAACAGTAATGCAAACATGATTCCAGCTATAAGACTTAACCTTTCTTAACATTCGATATACTTTTTTTTCAAATTGAATTGATAACTTAATATTAAATCTGTTAGTAACAGCCTCATTGCACATTTTACAACAAACGTTCCAATAGATTACATTAGGACAAAACAAAATGAAGAGATTGATGAAAATAATACCTTTTGTCGGGCAGCATACAGGGGCTTCGACGTCAAGGATTCCAATTTCGAATTTCCTCAAACTCGAATTTAAAACCGAAAATAGAATGACAAGAAG